>NW_024069720.1:0-31433 GCF_009389715.1 Phoenix dactylifera
TTCTACCATCAAGCAAGGAGGTGTAATTGTTATAGTCAGCCAGTGCCATAACTTCAATGCTCATGTTTTGTGTTCGCAAGGAATTCTGCATCTTGATATAGCATCTTCAGCATGAACCTATCTGTTCAATTAAATTAAACTACATCCAGATATACCTTTTACTTTTTTTTCCTCCATCACACTTCTGATCTTCATCACCTCATCCCAACGGTCGTCACCTGCGTAAATGCTCAACAAAAGCTTGTAAAATCCTGCAGCTGTCCATCCTGATCCCTCCAAGCACTCCTCAAACACCTTCCCCATCTCCAAGTGCCCATGAATTCTACAAGCTCCGAGTAGAGCCCCCACCACACTGCAGTCTGCTTCCATTGGCATCTCGCGTATAAACTTAAACGCTTCATCAATGCATCCTGCCCGTCCAATAAGATCGACCATGCTGGCATAATGCTCCATTTTCAGTTGAACACCAAACTGCGTTACCATGTAATAAAACATCTTTCGCCCTTGCGTAATCAAGCCACAATGGCTGCAGGAAGCTAAGACCAGAAAGCAGATGTCATCAGGAACAATGCCTCTCTTCAGCATTCCAAAGAAAGCCATTAGAGCCTCCTTCCCATATCCATGCATACCAAGGCCATTAATCATGCAACTCCATGAAAAAATATTCCCTTCAGATATTTCACTGAAGACGCAACAAGCAGAACTCAGTTCTCCACATTTGGAGTACATGTCTATGAGAAGGCCTTTTACAGAAACATCCGAACGAAACCAAGCCTTATAATATAGCCATGGATAGTCTTCCCCATATGAAGAAATGATAAGTGAGTGCCTGCTTGAAGTGAAAGCAGCATGGTAGGAATGCTGGGCTTGCAGCTTCAGATAACATCCTCTTGAAGAGCTGAAGCACCAGTCTGGGTTTTCCGATTTGTGAATACCCGGTAATCATCGCATTCCAACTCACCACATCCTTGTTTGAAATCTCATCAAAGATCTGCTCTGCGGTATCCAATTCTCCACATTTTGCATACATGTCCAAGACTGCAGTTAATATAGCTGTCTCCCGAGACAAACCCAACATAACCACATGGGCATGAATGGATTTGCCTAGCCTGAAAGCTTTAACATGGCCGCAGATTGGTAGAACAATCATTAAGCCCACTTTATCTAAGCCATTCCATGATGCTTCATTGAGCTACAGAGCTCCATTGCTGCTTCAGGATAACCATTTGTCCCATAACCAGAAATCATCAAATTCCACGAAACCAAATTTCTCTGGGGCATTTCGTTGAAAACCCGACGAGCAGAGGCTACAGAGCCGAATCTAGAGTACATTTCTATAGTAGAATTCATGACAAAGAGGTTGTGTTCGAAGCCACATTTATGATGTGTGAATGGATAGACATGCCTTCGGCCATGGCTGATATGCCGACGCAGGACTTGAGCACGTAAGTGAATGTGAAGCGGTCGGGCTTTGTGTCGGAAACACGAAGATGTTGGTAGAGATCACGAGCTTTGTCAAAGAATCCATTCTTAGCCAAGTGTTTGATCCTGTGATTCAGGGATGGGATTTCTCTTTTAATGTCGGATTTGAATGAGGAATTGGATATATCGAGATAGCCGTTCCACGGAATGTGCATGGAATTGGTTTTACCAAAAACAAAAGAGAGCTTGGAATCAGAGGTCTTTTCCGTGAAAGCATGAGAAGATCGAAGAATTACTGGCCAATAGATTATTTACCAGTACAATATATAGAAATCAAAACTTTGTGTTAAGCTCGTAGCATTTACTTTGTCTCTAATACAGAACTAGTGAATTAAGAAAAAAATAGAGAACTAGAAAGATATCTTCCACCAATATAATCAAAAGAAAAAAAACACAAGCTAATATCTAAAAATGAGCACAAATGAGAGAGTTACCTGTAACGAGCAGTTGGACAGGAAATGGACTTAGAAACCTATCTATAATATATGTAATTAGTGCAAGATTTTTGAGATTGATAGGTGAAAATGCTAAAAATATTAATGGCTTTATATACTTATCGGGATTTTTTCTCTTTTTTTTTGCTAAGACAAGTGGATCATACCTGCCGAGTACGGGTACATCCAATAAAATCGAAAAACAAAATACCTCGAAGTGTCAGAAGAACTTCCCATCTTCAGCCCACAGAATACTACCGGAGTGACTGCTACATAAGTAGCCACCCAGTTCGTAGCCGCATTATCGGAATTTTTTAAGGAGAAAAAACTAGAAAGAGATTGACTTTAACAAATTTAATTAAAAGGCATAAATTAATATCTGAAAATGAAAGTATTAATTAATGTGCTCATAGCAAAATTTTATTGCTACATGTTCAAAATGGGAAAACAAACTAAAATCTAAATTTAATAAATATAAAAAATAGTGAATTAAGATAGCTTTTGGCACTAGTATACTTAATGGGAAAAGCAAAGATTAATGTCTTAAAGTGAAATCACAAATTGGCACAAATCGATAAGTAAAAATGAAATATATCATATTCATATTTAAAATTAAGAACATAATTTAATATCTAAGATAAGATTAATGTGCCTGTTTTTGAGAAAGTGATAAATATGTAAGTTGAGAAAACAAAAGTTTAACAATCAAAGATTAAAATTCAAATTCAAATGAAAAAAATTAATCAACATACTTAGTGCAAAAATTATGATGTTGATATATTCAGTGGAAAATAAGCTAAAATGTAAATTTAGAAATAATTAAGGAAAATAGTGAATTAGGAAAGTGTTGGAACTAATATACTTAAGAGAAAAACACAGATTAATATGTCAAGTTGGAGAGCATAACACAAATGTTAATACAAAGTTTAAATTAAAAATTAAAAAGAATCATGTTAATATCTTAATAGAAGAACGTAATTGAGTATCTAAAATGAGATTAATGTGCAAGTTTTAGGAAAAAGCGGTCAGTTATGTAAGTTAAGAGAACAAGATTTAATAACCAAGATAAATAATCAGATTGATGAGCATTAATTAACATGCTTAGCAAAACTTTGGATTGCTGATATATTCAAAACTTCAAAAAGAAGCTGAAATCTAAATTTAAGAAATATACAGAAACAATAGTGAATTAGGAAAATATTTGCCAGAAGGATAGTTGATAGAGAAAATCACATATTAATTTATTAAAGTGATAGCACATTGATGCTAAAAATAAAGAAAACATCTTAATGTTCAAAACTAAAAGAAAGAAGCTGAAATCTAAATTGAGAGATGTAAAGAATATAGTGAATTAGGAAAGTGTTGGGCACTAGAATACTTAAAAAGAAAATTTCACATTAATTTATTAAAGTAAAGCACAAAATTTATAGCTAAAAATGAAGAAATCTAAAAGATATTCAAAAATAGAAAACAGATAATTGACAGTAGGAGACTTGATAAAAAATAATATATTAATTTATTAAAGTGGAAGCACATTGATAGCTAAAAATAAAGAAATCATCTTATTATTCAAAGCTAAAAGAAGAAATTAAAAATCTAAATTTGAGAGATTAAAGAAAATAGTGAATTAGGAAAGTGTTTGCAGTAGAATACTTAAAAGAAAAATCACATTAATTTGTTAAAGTGGAAGCATTAATTGATAGAATAAAAATGAAGAAATCTAAAAGACATTCAAAATAGAAAACAGATAATAGTAATAAGGGGCCCAACCGGGTTCGAACCGGTGACCTCTTGATCTGCAGTCAAATGCTCTACCACTGAGCTATGGACCCTCCGTTGTGCATGTCATCAACTTATTATCATTTAGTCAAAGCTATTGAAATACATATTGATATTAAAAAGAAATGGGAAAAAGAAAATTATATGTAATATTTATCATTGTTATTACGTGTCCCTACTTGACAATGAACCTTTGTTACTTTATCCAGACTTGTCCATTTGTCGGCTCCCAATTTGGACTCAAAATATGATCTAGCCTATTTTGAAAGATCCAATGAGATCCATTTGTCCTGATATTGGTCATTCTATCTCTGCCCAAACTTTATCACAATTATTTAAAATCAATTTTCTTAGGATTTTAGATCCCTCACCAAATTAGTTGATGCAGTTTAAACCTAACCTGGCTTGACAAAAATCCAACCAATAAAAAACCTAGCCTCATGACCTAAATATGGTCAAAATTGTGAGCCATACTTGATCCATTTAACTTTTCCAAACCAGATGAAAAAAAATTGCTAGCTAACCCATCTCAAATCAGTGTTAAACCAGGATATTATCAGCCTAAATTACTTATTTCTGCTACTAATAGCAACAAGCAATCCAACAAAAAACGAAAATACTATCCCAGATTTAAATAGTAGGTCTAAGAGAATAATCACTACTATTATTATTACATATATAATACTTAATCTAGTTGAATAATCACATTAAAGTTGCATTGATAGTTATCTTTGTTTAAAATCAGAACTAATAGTTCTATTTCGGACAGTACCAACAATTACGGTGACAGTTCATTTATAATTTTATTCGTACTAATCTTTATGAGTGATGACAATCCAAAGATTCCAAACTGAAAAGGACCCTTGTGGTTTTCTTGGCTTTTAGATTGTGTGGACCATCCAAGTTTACCTACAGAATGGGCCTTCAGAATTATAATCAAGGCTGAAACCATTCCAACAGAGCAAATCATCGTAACAAATTCTCCATATGACCAACATTTTGGGTCAGGATAAATGACATACATGCAACTGAAATTTCTCCAGTATAGAAGCAGCATTAAAAGGGGAAACCAATCCAAGAAAGTTTGCTTCCTTATCCAAGCCACTGAGAAAGATCAGCACCAAGTGCTTTAAGTGAATAAATCCAGTAGATCTGTTGGTAAATCAAGCACCTGAAACATTGAACATAGAAAAGAAAAAACTAAAGTAAATCTCCGTAAACCCATTAATAAACAAACTCTATGAAGATTGGAGGGAAAAATTTAATGTCATCCATTATCTCTATTAGTAAATCTCTGTAATGTCATCCATATTAAAGGTCTGGGTGCAAATTTGCAGGCACCAGTGACCATCATAGTTCAATGGATGCAGGACCTCCCTGCTTCCCCCTACGTAATATGTGCCCAATTCATACTGGTTGTGCCTTATGATGAAACAAGACTAGATTTCTAGAATTTTCTACGATGCTCCAGTGTCAGTTAATCCTCATCATGTACTATCAACTCTTGTTATTCTTCAATTCATCCCACCTATATGTGACAAATACAAACTCTGACTGCATCTTTCAATGTCAATGATTACATTACTCAACAAGCATATCCTGCAATAAGCATAAGCATGAAAAATATTGAATTACTACTACCATTTCGGGGGAATTAAATACCTACAGCATCAAAGGATTCCCAAACCTCATTAGTGCCTATGTTCTTATATATTCAGCTTGGCAAAAAAAGAACTTCTAGTTTGGTAGATCTCTTCATTTTGGCCATTGGATTTCACTGGCGAAACTGCAACAGTAAGAGGTAGAGATTATTAGTCACACAGTGAGTAAAAGACAGTATCTACTTGAATGAACAAGAATCCTCGAAGATAAAATATTTTGCCCATTCATACCTTCTGAAAGCTGGCATGTTTCTCATTTATTATGTTAATCTTTCCAATTCTAAAATATATTTGATAGTTTTGAAAATTGTCTCAGGAGCGCACTGAGCTTTGAATCAATATCATTTCCATAACCCTAATTTAAAACCATGTTAAGGGTTTGCTTTTCTATCAAATTTTAATTCAATTTGCCCATGGAACCGACCAGTGTACGATTCCATGGGTTGCACAACCTATTGTTTCCTCAGGAAAATAAGGCAAAACAGAACTCTATCATCCAACATTACATCAGCAACATATCCCAGCTTTGATCAAATCTGCAGGTGGGCATCGTTCATATACTTGCATATTTCATGCATCTTGAGGGTGAGATTGTGGGCTAAATTATGTTGGATGATCAATACTCCAAACACACACAAGAACTCCCTGCATAATGCTTCTTGATGAGATATCAAACATAGATGAATTCATCAACACTTAATTTAAATATTTTCACAAGGTTTCAGCAGGAGAATGAAAACACAAACTCAGTCACTGATAATATCCATGCTTGGAAACACTTATGAAACCATCAAACAATATGAAAGGGAAAAAGGAAAGAAATGGCAGGAGATTAATTAAGATAGAAGCAGAAAACAAAAGGTCAAACTAAACTATATAACAATATCCCATTAACACTTCTCTTCCTCCTGGTTCCAGGTTGGAGGAGTATACACAAAAAGGGAAAACAAATTCTTTTTGGGCTTTATAATGATCGGATTTAGAATCTTAAAATCTCGGCTATATTTTTTAATCCAGGTTGCTGTAGATGAAGAAAACAAGCAAATTTATCTAACAAACCACATATAAAACCACAACAGCATATAGATCAAGTAGACCATCTTACTTCCTTGAATTGGAAACTTAATTATATATACTAAACTGACCAGCATCAACAAGCAATCACAGAACTGGTTTGCAAGATTAGATTTTTTTTCGTTTTTCTTCTCTATTTCATAAAAAGATGAAATGGAACATGATACTTCCATTCCAGGTAGACAACAAGAACTCACAGCATCTCGCTCACATAAGAAGCGCCCAAAACCCTAAAAATGTTTTAAAAAAACAACCACCGAATGGATGGATCTCAGCCGCCGAAGCCATAGAGAGTACGGCCCTGGCGTTTGAGAGCGTAGACAACGTTCCATGGCGGTGACGGTCTTGCGGCGAGCGTGCTCGGTGTAGGTGACGGCGTCGCGGATGACGTTCTCGAGAAAGACCTTGAGAACTCCCCGGGTCTCCTCGTAAATGAGGCCACTGATGCGCTTCACGCCGCCGCGGCGGGCCAGGCGGCGGATGGCCGGCTTCGTGATGCCCTGGATATTGTCGCGGAGCACCTTCCGGTGCCGCTTCGCCCCGCCCTTGCCGAGACCCTTCCCGCCCTTCCCGCGACCTGACATGGCTGCTTTGACGAAAGGAAATTTGATTTCCTCTGAGATGATGGGAATTGGAGATGAGAAGATTAGGAGGGAGGATGGGGGAGAGTTTATAGAGCGTGGACATTGGGGTTTTGGAGGGAACGGAGCCTACTTGGGTTTCCTAGAGGCGGAAATTTGGTTTCGGCGGGCGGGGCTTGGAAAAGGATTTTAGAATGCTTTTGGGATTCATCGGTGGATATGGGTCGTTGGGTTTAGGATTGACGGTGGAGTTGGTTTCGTTTTGTACGGTGCGGATCGGTGACGTGGCGGGTGGTCTACATAACAGCACGTGAGACGGTCGTTTTGCTAGAAAGCATTATGGGCTCGTTTGGTTCGCAGGAAAAGGAGGGGGAAAAGTATGGTCAACGGAAAAGTAATAAGATGCCTCTTGTTTGGTTGGAATTTTCAAAGGAGAGAGAAGGAAAAGTTGTATTCCCATGGGAATGTGATTCCCACATTTCATGGGAAAGTCTTTCCCATGAGAAACATGGGAAAGTTACTTTCCCATGAGGCGGGAATCACTCCATTTTTACTTTTTCCCAAAAAGTCCCTTCAGTATTAAAGAAACATTAAAGAGGCATTAAAAACCTAATTTTTATTAAGGGCATAATAGGAATTATATATAACTTTCCTAGGAAAGCGGATGGCCAACCAAACATAAGCACCTTGGAAATTTGTCACTTTCCCATGGTCAACCAAACATGCCAAAAGTATTTTCCTAGGCATCCTCTTCCTAGGAATTTGTTTCCCAGAAATTATATTCCTAGGAAAGAAAATGCTTCCCGCGAACCAAACGAGCCCTATAAGAAAGTCTGTTAGATGAAATCAACGCCAGGGGTTTGCGCCTGGTGCGATCGAGTACCTAGCTGCTTCAATTGTCGTGCAACTAAGTGTAATTTTTCCTGAACACCTGGTGTGCTGCATTGACGGCGGATCGTGCCAGCAATGCACCGGAGGGATGGGATCGGCAGCCGGCGAGGGCCGGCGTGCGAGTGCAGCCAAAAGCCCAGCGAGGGGTGTGGCGAGACCTCCTTCGGGGGTGGTTGGGACCACCCCATCGTGGTCAATGGTGGCGTAGGGCCCACCCCAACATGGACCAACCACCGTATCACAGAGAAGGAGCTGCGAGTGCTCCAACGCCACTTCACCAAGGTGTTGGAGCTGTCAGCCGATCGGATGGGGAAGACTTGAACTTCTGTCCAAAAATTTGAGATGAAAAAATATACGTGAAGTCGCTAATGTTATCAACATTGAAATTCATAAGGGTAACTCTTTAGGGTTTCTTTTGGACTATCTCAAAGATCTTACATCTTTATAGTGTTAAAAAAAAATCACGATGTAAATATGATCATCCGAGATTGCTCTTAATGTAAAGGTTGACAAACTACATAAGCCACAACATCAAAGAAATGAATTTGAGAGAGAAAATTAGGTATCTACCCTATGCATATGTTTTAAGAGTTTAAATTATGCTAGGTTTGTGAAAGTGAATCCTAGGTTCTTCGGTGTTAAGCATGCTGATTTTTTTTTTTTTTTTGAAAACCATGGCTGAACCTGATCGGGTTGCCTACGTACCCCTTCATAAGGGGGATCAAGTCATACGTAATTCTTTTTAAGTTTCAAAAACGCAGCGGAAAAATAAATCAAACAATTTAATTCATGCATGCTTACAAAATCAAATCTAGAAATCAGCACATTAAGAACACATAGGATTATGCCGGAATTGTTTAAACAATTATGCTAAAACTTTCATGCATGATTAACTATCAGATCTGAAACTTAAAAACTCTATTCCAATTAATCTCCGAATATCCATTGAATGGATTCTGGAGATATCTCCGTGAGGAGCCCCAAAAGAGGGTAAAACCTCGGAGAATCGGACCTAGATCTTGACACCATAATAAAAGATTAATGTAGGATTAATACCTTTTATGATGGATGAAGCTTGTGGATCTGATCCTCGACTTCGCAGCCACGCACACGAATGGCCTCTACGAGAAGTCCACGCGAAGTTCTTGAAGAGATCCAATCTTGCGGAAGTGCTAGCTTGCGCAGAATTTCTTGAGGCTGAAATTTTGATCTTCCCAACGCTATCAACTTTTGATCCGCCTTCTTGGAAGAACTTGGAGAAAAGGTTTAAAGAGATTGAAGAGGATTTAGATCTGATCTAAAGACTCTTATCAGGGACCCCTAACACTAATGGCATGATGGACTTAGAGGAGGAAGAAATCGGCTAGATTGAATGCAGAATTTTTCCACGCATGAACTAGGGTTCCTCTCTTTCCTTTTCCCTTTTTCTTCTTCTTTTTCTCTCTTTTTTTTCTTGAATTCGACCACCAGCTGATGGAGGTCCTTTTAATGTTGCTCTCTCACCTAACTTCATGCCAACCATCCCATATTGGTGGAGGATTTTGTGGGGTTTTGAATTCAAAATTCAAAATTCAAGTTCATGTGCCATTACATGATGAAGCTTGATCTAATCTAAACCATTCATCATGTTGCCACTTTCCTCTTTCAATTTCGAAATTTCCATGCCCCCAATCAGATTAGAGGGTCACGTGGTGATTTTGTGGTGATTAAATTCGAAATTCAACCTTAATTAGAAGTGAGATAAAGATAAGGATGACATATGTCATGAAGAGAGAGAATTTGATCTTATTCAATTCTTTTCATGAATTTATCTCTCCATTTCGACCCATCTAATGATGAAAGAGGTCCCTGATGTTGCCAAGTGTCCCATGGCACCATTAAATAAATTAAATTAATTATTAATCATATTAAAAAATCAATTTATGGCGCCTTGCATGGATATGTGACAAGTGGATTTCAAGATCCGAATAGTTTCAGATCAAACCCATTTAATTTAATTAAATCCTAACAATTAGAATGATCCAATTACCATGGGTTGAACCTAATCCAATTAGGTCAATCCCTAATTAAGCACAAATTTAATCTAATTTAATTTGGCCAACCTAAGTTCTCTTGATTCAGACCTAATCCAATCAGGTCAAAAAACCTGATTGAGCCCAGAATTGAATCTAATTCAATTTGGCTCATCCTTAGTCTAATTACTCAATCCAATTGAGTTCATTAGCAATCTAATTACTAATCAATCCTCCGATAATTACTTTAATTATTTTATAAGATAATTTGCCAATCGAATTGACCAAATTACCCCTGAATGATTCTTAATCATTCATCAGCCTTCTTGATCAATCAGGAATCTTCTATGCGTGTGACCTCATAGGTTCGAACCTAAGCCGGTAGTATAGGAACGACTTCCTACACTAATCGATGTGACCATCTAGCAATGGTACCCGACGTCCAGATAGGCCGAATATATGCGAAGCAAATATTCTGGAACCTTGAACTATGGTTACTGTATAATTCAATCCCTTTGACTCCTAATGCCAGGATGACTTAGAGCTCACTGTCAACCCTATAATTAGTACATCCATTATGTGATTAACTTTAGATATCCCGTGACTCCTCACTGGGATTATCCTGGCCAAGGTTTTTGCTAAATTAATCACAAGACATTATCTCCTGTTTTCAAGAGGGGTCAATTCCATCTCGACTCACAACTGACTACGCAAGTACTTGACTGCACCCAGTGACCTTCCATCACTGAATTAGAAATCCAGGTAGTCCGGTACCAAAGTACAATGAGTTGCTTGCTAGTCACAAGTTGCGGTCTCAGGTCAGAGGGCCAAACTTATACCCATATCCACTCGGAACATCTCTTGACAGTAAAGCGTTCCGAAATTGGTCACGTTCAGTGAAATATACTCCTACACTTCACCTGTGTGGCATACCAGTGTCTCCACACTCCTTGGTTAAGAGGACAACCAACGTATATGTCACACAACGACCTAATCTTGATAATGCTATCGTCCTTGTAACAACATATCATTTGGTCGCGAACTAGTTTAAGGACTCGAAGATAAATCCTCCTTTATCATTAATAAGTCCTAAGGACTTCATCATATAAGAGTTCCTTTGAAGATGTAAAATGATGAATTAATGCCAAAAAATACTTTATTGATTTGTCAATTCATTTAATCATCAACATGCTGACGATTGACATTTAGGATACAATTCCCAACAACTCCCACTTAGCCTAAAGCCAATCGGCACAGTATCTAATACCCATCTTCGACTTGTGTTCGTTGAACTCTTTAATGCCGAGGACTTTGGTAAATGGGTCAGCCAGATTTTCTTTTGTGTCAATCTTCTGAAGATCAATATCACCTCGTTCTATAATCTCTCGAACCAGATGATAGTGTCGCAGAATATGCTTGGTCCGCTGATGTGCTTTAGGTTCCTTTGCCTGAGCTATGGCTCCAGTGTTATCACAAAATATAGGAACTGGACCATCAATGGAAGGTGCCACTCCCAGCTCAGTGATGAACTTGCGCAACCATACGGCTTCCTTGGCTGCATCAGATGCTGCGATGTATTCTGCTTCACATGTAGAATCTGCCACTGTATGCTGCTTGGAACTCTTTCAGCAGATGGCCCCACCCTTAAGAGTAAAGATATATCCCGACACACTCTTGCTATCATCTTGATCTGACTGAAAACTTGAGTCGGTATATCCCTCAAGTTTTAAGTCAGAATCACCGTAGACCAGCCACTGATCTTTAGTATTTCTCAAATACTTAAGGATGGTTTTTACAAACTTCCAGTGGTTACTACCTGGATCAGACTGGTATCTGCTCACTACTCCTAGTGAGTATGCCACGTCTGGTCTAGTACATGTCATGGCATACATTATAGATCCTACTGCCGAAGCATATGGAATTCTATCCATACTCTCTCTTTCTTGAGAGGTTGTCGGACAATCCCTTTTAGAGAGGTTAATTCCATGGCCCATTGGAAGATAGCCTTTCTTGGAATTAATCATACTGAACCTCTTCAGTATAGTATCAATGTATGTGGATTGGGATAATCCAAGCAATCTTTTAGATCTATCTCTATAGATCTTCATCCCTAGGATGTAAGATGCTTCTCCCAAATCCTTCATGGCAAATTGAGATGATAGCTAAACCTTTATTCCTTGTAATGCAGGAATGTCATTCCCGATTAAAAGAATGTCATCCACATACAAAACAAGAAATATGATAACTGAACCATTTGCCCATTTATAAATGCAAGGTTTCTCTTCATTCTTAATGAAGCCATATGATTTGATCACCTTATCAAATCGTATGTTCCAACTCCGTGGAGCTTGCTTTAATCCATAAATGGATTTTTGAAGCTTGCACACCTTAGACTCATCTGCAGATATAAAATCTTCAGGTTGCATCATATACACCTCCTCTTCTAAATCTCCATTTAGAAAAGCGGTTTTAACATCCATCTGCTAGATCTCATAATCTAAGTATGCTGCTATCGCAAGCATAATCCGAATGGATTTGAGCATTGCCACAGGAGAAAATGTCTCGTCATAGTCAATACCATAACGTTGACGATATCCCTTGGCAACCAGACGGGCTTTATAAGTCTCTACTTTTCCGTCTGCGCCCCGTTTTCTTTTGAAAATTCACTTACACCCTATGGGTTTAATCCCTTCGGGTGGGTCAACTAATGTCCATACATCATTGACCTTCATGGATTTCAATTCGGATTGCATGGCTCCAAGCCATTTATTAGAGTCATACCTCTGCATTGCATCCATATATGTGATCGGATCCTTATCATTTTCATCAAGTTCGATAGGATCCCTGTCCCGGACCAAGAAACCGTAGTATCTATCCGGCTGACGTGGTACTCTACCCGATCGCCTTAATGGTGCATCTAATATGGGTTCTGGATCTGATCTAATCAAATTCGACTCAACTAGTTCAGTAGATGGTATCGAATCTTCTACATGTTGAACTTCCCTAAGCTCAACATTAGAGCTTTTAGTTCCTTCACTAAGGAATTCTTTCTCTAAGAAAACAGCTCTATTGCTTACGAACAACTTTTGTTCTTTAGCAAAGTAAAAGTAATATCCTTTAGTTTCTTTAGGATAACCAACAAAGAAACATTTGTCAGACTTTGGTTCAATTTTGTCTGTCTTCAAACGTTTGACGTACGCCGAACACCCCCAAACCCTAAGGTGAGAGAGCATCGGCTTACGTCCAGTCCACATCTCATGTGGTGTTTTATTTACAGACTTACTTGGAACCTTATTTAGAATGTAGCAGGCTGACTCAAGAGCATATCCTCAAAAGGATATAGGCAGATCAGCAAACCCCATCATGGATCGAACCATGTCTAACAGAGTTCGATTTCTTCTTTCTGATACACCGTTATACTGTGGTGTACCAGGAGGAGTCCATTGAGAGAGAATCCCATTTTCTCCTAGATATGTCAAAAACTCAGTGGTGAGGTATTCACCTCCTCGATCTAATCGAAGAGTTTTAATACTCTTTCTAGTTTGTTTTTCTACTTCATTACGATATAATTTGAACATTTCAAATGATTCAGATTTATGTCTCATTAAATAGACATAACCATACCTAGAAAGGTCGTCTGTAAACGTAATAAAATATGAATACCCACCTCTAGCATTTGTGCTCATTGGCCCACATACATCAGAATGTACAAGGGTCAATAAGTCACTGGCTCGTTCACCTTTTCCGATAAAAGGTGATTTAGTCATCTTACCAAGAAGACATGACTCACAGGTTGTCAATAATTCACAATCATTAACATTGAGGATTCCCTCTTTACTTAACCTGTTCATCCTGTTCTTGTTAATATGACCTAGCCTATGATGCCAAAGGTAGACATCTGTGATATTATCTATTCTAGGACGCTTACTTGACGTGTACATTACATTAACAGGTTGTGATAACAAGTAGATGCCATTGCTCAATTGTCCATTCATTACAGTAACACCATTCATAATGATATCACAAGAACATTTCTTTATTGAAATTTCATAACCGTTCATGGCCAAAAGGCCTACGGAAATTACATTCAATAAGAATGTAGGACAATAGTGACAATCACTCAAAACAACTAAATGAGAATTGAAAATAAGTTTGAGATTTTCTAAAGCTAGAACTGGAACAGATCTTCCATCTCCAACATTCAGAAATCTCTCGCTGTTTTCAAATCTCTCATTGACCTGAAGTCCTTGCAACGAATTGCATATATTAAACGGACTTCCAGTATCTAATACCCAGGTCGAATTATCACATATAGAGAAATTACAAGGTGTTATCATATAAATATCTTGATCAGCAACTGATTGCCCTTTTCTCTTGCTTAGCCTGTTCGGGTCAAGTGAGGTAAGGTACTGAGGACAATTCCTCTTCCAATGCCTCTGCTTCTTACAATAGAAGCATTCTGCCTGACTTTGGTCATCCTTAATTCTTTTGGTCTGACTATGCTGAGTTTTCAGCTTTCTATACCAATTATTGAAGTTGGGACCAGTCAACTTGTCATTATCCAATAATGAGCGAAGTGACAAACTTGTGGCCATTTCTACATAAAAGAAAATTTGGCTATTAGTATATGAATTGACTAAACACAGTAGACTTGGACTTTAGTCTAAAGATACTCCCACTATTTTATACAAATTGGTAGCCTCTACCTCCAATTCGAAAAATTACTCCTAATTCTTTAGTGGGCACTAGAACCCAATAGATCGCATATAGGCCCGAGTGTGGCTCGGCTAACCCATATGCACCTATTGGTAGGTTCTAAACCAGTTGCTTCACCAAGCAACTTCTAGTGATAATTTTGCCCTAGGTTCTTCGGCAGGTGTGTGGCGCCTCCACCGAATACCCTAGTCAGGTCCAACCATTAAATGATAGGGTTAAGTCTAATCAACTAATAGACGATCAAGCCCGAGTGTGGCTCGGCTCACCTGACCGCCTATTGAAGGTACACTTAACTCATCATATATTGAATGACAATTCCAATGCTTGATAAGTACCAGGCATGTCGCGCCTCCATCAAAACATTGGACCCATTATCACCCAACTTAATGGGAGGCTATGACCTAGTTATCCCCATAACCATTTCATTTTAAGGACCTAATAATTTTAGAGGATTTCTTAATTAGGATAGATAAGAAGATCCGGTTAGTCTAATTTCTCCCACTGACTTCACCAAATCAGATTAGACTCAAACCGATTAAGGAGGCACCTAAATCAGTCAAACTGATTTTTCTTATAGGCATGGGCTAACTCGAATCATTAAGTGATCCAATCAAAATGTGATTGACCATGTCGGCCAGGTAAGTGAGATCGGTGGAAGGGATATGCCATTAACTCGACAAAGACGAATCAGTGCGAGTAGCTCCCAATTAAAAACCACCGGTCAAAACTGCCAAACTTACCTTAGACACCGACTGGTTAATCAATTTCGATTTGATTACTCAAATGACTCGGGCTACACCTCTGAGCCTAAATCAAGTTCCATCTTGGTCTAATCAAAGACATGGACTTAATCCATCTACAACTATTGTAAATTGACCTAGAATTTCCTTGACCTAATCTAATTACTACTTAATTAGATTTGATCAATTAATTCTATTTGTCCATGTATGATTCTAACCTTAGGTCTAACCCAATCCTAGAAACTTGATTCAAGCTAACCCATATGCTCAAATAATTATGCAATGTCAATTAATTGAGTTACAATTCTATTTCATAACACTTAATTCTCAATTAAGTTTAGACTTATGAAAGTTTTGATCATTGCATATTTATTTTTAATTACATATTAATTACAATCTTTCAGTTCTTAAAACATATTTTCAGACCTGAGTTTTTGTAATTAATCACATGTAATCAGATTTAATTCATGTTTAAGTCATTATATTTAATGTTCATGGCATCACATATACATAACAACATGAATTAATACAAACAACATACATCTTATGTATTTGTTTTTTCACTTTTATTTTCAGATCTAATTTGTTCATTAAAATCAGAGATCATATGAATCATAAATTTTATTTAGATCTAATCTAAACAATATTATGATTTCAGATTTATTTATGTTACAAATCTTAACACAAACATGCATCATATGCATCCAAAATTTCAGATCTAGTTAATCATGCATAATCAGCAATTAAATCAATCATAAAAAATACTTTAGATCTAATCTAAGCATGCTCATGATTTTAGATTTAATTACAAAAATTAAAACATAAAAGTTTAAACATGAACCTGGCTCTGATACCACTGATAGGAGGGGGAGTCTCCACTCCTACATGGGTTCGGTCCTATTAAAAATAGGGTGACACCCATGTATACCTATCAGAGCACGCATCTCTATACGCATCCGGACGGAGAGCCACGCTTCGTCACACGATCACGCGTGAGAGTTCCCAGAGATCGGTCACAACTCTTGGACCTTTGCTCTGATACCACTGAAAGTGAATCCTAGGTTCTTCGGTGTTAAGCATGCTGCTTTTTTTTTTTTTTGAAAATCATGGCTGAACCTGATCGGGTTGCCTACGTACCCCTTCATAAGGGGGATCAAGTCATACGTAGTTCTTTTTAAGTTTCAAAAACGCAGCGAAAAAATGAATCAAACAATTTAATTCATGCATGCTTACAAGATCAAATCTAGAAATCAGCACATTAAGAACACATAGGATTATGCCGGAATCGTTTAAACAATTATGCTAAAACTTTCATGCATGATTAACTATCAGATCTGAAACTTAAAAACTCTATTCCAATTAATCTCCGAATATCCATTGAATGGATTCTGGAGATATCTCCGTGAGGAGCCCCAAAAGAGGGTAAAACCTCGGGGAATCGGACCTAGATCTTGACACCATAATAAAAGATTAATATAGGATTAATACCTTTTATGATGGATGAAGCTTGTGGATCTGATCCTCGACTTCGCAGCCACGCACACGAATGGCCTCTACGAGAAGTCCACGTGAAGTTCTTGAAGAGATCCAATCCTGCGAAAGTGCTAGCTTGCGCAGAATTTCTTGAGGCTGAAATTTGATCTTCCCAACGCTATCAACTTTTGATCCGCCTTCTTGGAAGAACTTGGAGGAAAGGTTTAAAGGGATTGAAGAGGATTTAGATCTGATCTAAAGACTCTTATCAGGGACCCCTAACACTAATGGCACGATGGACTTAGAGGAGGAAGAAATCGGCTAGATTGAATGCAGAATTTTTCCACGCATGAACTAGGGTTCCTCTCTTTTCTTTTCCCTTTTTTCTTCTTCTTTTTCTCTCTTTTTTTTCTTGAATTCGACCACCAGCTGATGGAGGTCCTTTTAATATTGCTCTCCCACCTAACTTCATGCCAACCATCCTATATTGGTGGAGGATTTTGTGGGGTTTTGAATTTTGAATTCAAAATTCAAGTTCATGTGCCATTACATGATGAAGCTTGATCTAATCTAAACCATTCATCATGTTGCCACTTCTCTCTTTCAATTTCGAAATTCCCATGCCCCCAATCAGATTAGAGGGTCATGTGGTGATTTTGTGATGATTAAATTCGAAATTCAACCTTAATTAGAAGTGAGATAAAGATAAGGATGACATATGTCATGAAGAGAGAGAATTTGATCTTATCCAATTCTTTTCATGAATTTATCTCTCCATTTCGACCCATCTAATGATGAAAGAGGTCCCTGATGTTGCCAAGTGTCCCATGGCACCATTAAATAAATTAAATTAATTATTAATCATATTAAAAATCAATTTATGGCGCCTTGCATGGATATGTGACAAGTGGATTTCAAGATCCGAACAGTTTCAGATCAAACCCATTTAATTTAATTAAATCCTAACAATTAGAATGATCCAATTACCATGGGTTGAACCTAATCCAATTAGGTCAATCCCTAATTAAGCACAAATTTAATCTAATTTAATTTGGTCAACCTAAGTCCTCTTGATTCAGACCTAATCCAATCAGGTCAAAAAACTTGATTGAGCCCAAAATTGAATCTAATTCAATTTGGCTCATCCTTAGTCTAATTACTCAATCCAATTGAGTTCATTAGCAATCTAATTACTAATCAATCCTCCGATAATTACTTTAATTATTTTATAAGATAATTTGCCAATCGAATTGACCAAATTACCCCTGAATGATTCTTAATCATTCATCAGCCTTCTTGATCAATCAGGAATCTTCTATGCGTGTGACCTCATAGGTTCGAACCTAAGCCGGTAGTATAGGAACGACTTCCTACACTAATCGATGTGACCATCTAGCAATGGTACCCGACGTCCAGATAGGCCGAATATATGCGAAGCAAATATTCTGGAACCTTGAACTATGGTTACTGTATAATTCAATCCCTTTGACTCCTAATGCCAGGATGACTTAGAGCTCACTGTCAACCCTATAATTAGTACATCCATTATGTGATTAACTTTAGATATCCCGTGACTCCTCACTGGGATTACCCTGGCCAAGGTTTTGCTAAATTAATCACAAGACATTATCTCCTGTTTTCAGGAGGGGTCAATTCCATCTCGACTCACAACTGACTACGCAAGTACTTGACTGCACCCAGTGACCTTCCGTCACTGAATTAGAAATCCAGGCAGCCCGGTACCAAAGTACAATGAGTTGCTTGCTAGTCACAAGTTGCGGTCTCAGGTCAGAGGGCCAAACTTATACCCATATCCACTCGGAACATCTCTTGACAGTAGAGCGTTCCGAAATTGGTCACGTTCAGTGAAATATACTCCTACACTTCACCTGTGTGGCATACCAGTGTCTCCACACTCCTTGGTTAAGAGGACAACCAACATATATGTCACACAACGACCTAATCTTGATAATGCTGTCGTCCTTGTAACAACATATCATTTGGTCGCGAACTAGTTTAAGGACTCGAAGATAAATCCTCCTTTATCATTAATAAGTCCTAAGGACTTCATCATATAAGAGTTCATTTGAAGATGTAAAATGATGAATTAATGCCAAAAAATACTTTATTGATTTGTCAATTCATTTAATCATCAACATGCTGACGATTGACATTTAGGATACAATTCCCAACAGTTTGTACCCATTTAGACATTGGTTTTGTTGTATGAATGCTTAGACAGTGTCAATATAATCTAAGAGTGAAAAATTGGAAAGCTGCAAAGAAGGTTACATCATCAACATAGCACAAAAGACTACATGCTCGTATAAAGATAGTCAAATTATCTTGAAATTATTGACCACTTGGACTCTAACTTCGCTCGAGGCATAAATAGTAGGAATTAGTCTACCACCGGATATATCTTCCTACTTACAAGATGTGCAATATAATGGATAAGTACAAAATAATAAAGTCTTATCACTACAACTATTATGGAGGCAGAGTATGTAGCCTATTATGAGGCTTCCTCGTAAGTCATTTAGTTGCAAAATTTTATTATAGGACTTTAAGTTGTTGATTGTATTAGCAAACTATTAAAGATATATTGTGATAGTAATTCTCTACTTAATGAGGTTCTCCCAGCATATGAAGAGCACGGATAATTGCAGGCATATTGATGCTAAGTATTTAGCTCTCTGTGAAAGAATGAAAAAGAATATAATGTCTGTTGAATATATTCATGCCCGTGATTGTAGATCCAATAACTAAAGAACTTGCTTCTGAGATTTTCAAGAACCATGTGAGTCAAATGGGGCTCATTAGTACTTTCTATGAATAATATTCATTGGACACTATGTAAACTGATCCTGTTTCGTTTCATAATGAAGTTCATTTTACTCTATTTTCATGCTGATTTCAATTGTTTATTGTGTGATGATAATAATCAAGACCAAGGAAAACATATCAAGTTTTGCCTATTCATGAAGTGAAAATTTTGCAAGTACTTAGTCATGAGGTGCCATTAGTTTTGTACTGCATAAAAGGTCATGTGTTAATTTGATAATTCATATGATTCACATTGATGCTTGCTTTTTAAGTGAGTATGTACAGTAAATCCTATATCTTATGCAAGAACTAAATTTCTAAAATGTGGATCCAATTTTTCAATTTACAGACCCAGGCAATTTTTGTTAAAGTTTTTTTTTTGGAATGTTTCAAAATAGTTACAACAAAGCTGAATATGTTGGATTGGGCAAAGTGAGAGATTGCTGCATCTGATCCAATGATAATCTATCCAGATGTGACCCACGCTACGAGGTTTTAATTTTTTTATGTTTGTAATTAAAGACATCAAATATGGTGATTGGATATATATGATTTGTGGTAGTTATGATATAGGGTAGATTCTCTATCTTATTATATTTTACCGTAACTAAATAGGGGATAACACAGTTCTTATTGCTCTGCAATTGCCTTTGATGGTGAGGCATGTTAGAAAGGAATACTCTATAGGTTTGGTATCCAACTTATCCAAGAGTGTTTGTGAGGTTCTTCCTTTCAGAATTGCTTGAAGTTGGAGATTGGGAAATTAAGATGCTGCTCGAATGTGACGAGCAGTGAGCTAACATTAAGAGGTAATGGCCTTGACTTCTTGTAAGTTATCCTAGCTACTGCTTAAAGTCTACCACCCTCTTGAGCTGATTTAGTTAGTTCAGGTGGATAGCTGGAGAGCTGTAGTTTCTTTTCCATTCTAGAGCTATGCTCCGAATTTGTTACCTTAAAAAAAAAAATCTTGAGCCTCGTACAGGACTGCCAAAATTTTTCAAGAAATCTAATATGGAAGCATGATTTAGCATGCAACCGTCCAAAATGGTGCACAGGCAATAACATTGTTCCACCATGCTGCTATTATATATATATATATATATATATATATATATATATATAATGGAAGGATTTGGGTTGTACGTTTTACGCTAAAGGATGATTGATCTTTCGCATCCGTTGGATTACATTTTGCATAGATCTCAAAGCAGCATAATTTTTTGAGTTTTTTGCATGAATATCCTTCCACAAATTCAAATTTGCGTGAATACCCTCTTCAAAATTTATATTTATTTCTGTATCCTCATAAAATACTGTTTTTGCATAAATACTCCTAATATAATGATTCTTCTAACACCATTAATAAAAACTATATTTATTTTAATTAAAAATAAAATAAAATTTTGAAATTATTTTTTTATCTCCCATCGCGATCGCCTTATAAATATTTCTTTTTCCACATCTACCCATTAAAGATATTTTAGTTATTTTAATTCAAAATTATTAATTTTTTAATGGCATTAAATGATATGAGTATAGATGTAAAAATAAAAATAAAAATAATAAAATAAGGATATATATATAAATATTAATTTTTAAAAAATATTTATGTAAAATTTGGTATTTAGAAAGTACTTTTGCATTTAATTTTTTTTATATGCACAGCTTTCAAAGTGGCTGTTGCGGCCATTGAATGGTTGATGTGGTTAATCATCCGAAAGATACAGCAATCAACGATCTGCAACTTAAACCTCATCGGCAAAATTCGCTGGCCGCCAGCCAAACCCATGTAAATTTGAGCGAACTTCGTCATTTTGCCGGGCAGAACCGTGGTTGGCACTACCAAATTAACTTCTTCTTACCTATCGCTTTTTCGGTCACTTTCGACTCTGTGCCCGTCAAAGTTAGTGTTTTGTCCACAAACTAATATTCATTTTATATTTTAAGTTTTTTGGCAGGTACCATCCCATTTAGCCGCCCTCGGACCACACAACCGTGTTGAAATGGTCACCTAAACCAATACAGCCGTGTCGCTCTCTACTCGGCGGCTACTCACGACAAAAACTACACAGCCGTGTTGATATCCATCACCTAAACCAAAATGGTCCTCGTCGAAGCAATGCAGGTCCAGGAGGTGGCCGTGGTGATGGTGCCCTTCGCGGCCCAAGGCCACCTCAACCAGCTCCTCCACCTCTCCCTCCTCCTCTCCGCCCGCGGCCTCGCTGTCCACTATGCCGCCCCCCCCTCCCAAATCCGCCAGGCCAAGTCCCGCCTCCAAGGCTGGCAACCCGCAGCCCTCCATGCCATCCACTTCCACGACCTCCCCATCCCTCCTTTCTCCACCCCTCCCCCGGACCCCAACGCTGCCACCAAATTCCCCAACCACCTGATTCCCCTCTGGGAATCTACTCTCCAACTCCGCTCTCCTCTCATCTCCCTGTTCCACTCTCTCTCCGCCGTCTCCCGCCGCCTCGTCGTCGTCTACGACCCCCTCCTCTCCTTCGCCGCCCAGGAGGCCGCCACCCTCCCCAACGCCGAGGTCTACGGCTTCCACTGCGTCCCGGCCTTCTTCCACCTCTCCTACAAGTCGTCAGTCCAAGATGAGCCTGCCCAACCGAAACCAAAGCATCTCGAAGCCATCCTTTGCCAGTCCTTCGACGACTGTTTCACCAACGAGTTCTTAGAATTCGTTACCACGCACAGGGTCCTCCCGGACAGTGTCGCCGCCGACGGCGGCCTCATGAACACCTGCCGCCCGATTGAGGGCGAGCTCGTCGACCTGCTTGCTGAAGACCCATTTTACAGGGGCAAGAAAAAACTATTTGCAATCGGCCCTTTAAATCCTGGAACTACTCCAAAAGGAGACGGCGGTCGACGGCATGCATGCTTGGAGTGGCTCGACAAGCAGCCGCCGGCGTCGGTCGTGTATGTATCATTCGGGACGACGTCGACGATGATGGACGAGCAGATAAACGAGCTGGCGATCGGGTTGCAGCGCAGCGGGCAGCGGTTCATTTGGGTGTTGAGGGATGCCGACATAGGAGACATATATGCTGAGTGCGAGGAGAGTCGAGAAAGGAAATTGCCGCCGGATTATGAACGGAAGGTGGAGGGGGTGGGGATGGTGGTGAGAGGGTGGGCGCCGCAGCTTGAGATCTTGGCCCACCCTGCGACGGGTGGGTTCATGAGCCACTGTGGGTGGAATTCATGCATGGAGAGCCTCAGCATGGGGGTGCCTGTCATGGCGTGGCCGATGCACTCCGACCAGCCGAGTAACGCCGTGCTGGTGACGGAGTTTCTGAAGGTCGGGGTGGTAGCGAGGGAATGGGCTCGCCGGAAGGAGATTTTGCCGGCCGGAGAGATAGAGGAGTCGATCAAGAGAGTTATGGTGAGTGAAGAAGGGCAGGAGATCAGGAGACGTGCTAAGGCCTTGGGCAATGCTGTTCGAGAGGCTGCATCCGAGGGTGGGTCATCTCGAGCTGAATTGGACTCCTTCGTTGCCCATGTTAGCAGATGATCAGTGAGCGTAAGGGCTCGGGTCTGCGATTTGCCACATCTCTCCTTGTGGCATCCATCCAGGTTTATACTTAGATTTGTATTGGCATTTACGCTATATTTCTTCAAAGGAGAAAACAAAAAATAAATTAGAATGATGGTTCCCATTCAAGCTTCAAGTTTGTTTCAAGCTCGATTCTGTAATCGATTACATATTAATGAACCCAAGGTGAACTACTGGATTGGATCGAACAATTTACTTTATGCTAACTAATGGATATTATGACACACTTTGTGAATTTAGACTTCTCTTCATCAAAAAAAAAAGAGCAAACATCCGACTTCTCCAACCAAGCCTAATCGAGCCAGGTACTTCATTGGATGTTACAAAAACTCGAGTCATCAATTTTGCAAAGTAAGATTGCTTTTTCAAAGGGGTTCTTGAATAATTCTATACTTGAATCAAGTGTAAAACCGTCGACATCAAAGACAGTCTATATGGGCCAGCGTATTAATTTGGGTTTTCCGAGAGGGCGGGCATGCCGGGATGAGACTGTGTGGACGGAGGAGATAGAAGAAACGACAAAAAATTTGTGGTTTGCGGGGAAGGAAAGGAGATAAGGGAGAGAGCTAAGGCCTAAGCAAGCTTTATTCTATTCTGAAAATGTTTTTTTAACATATTTTAAAAATATTTACTGACACAAAAATATAACTTAAGAAGTCATTCATCTAGCTGGCGTGCACCTTTGAATTGAGTTTTTTTTTTGCTTTTGTTTTTGTTTCTGTTGTCGTCATCGTCGTCGTCATTTGGAGATTCTAGATGTCTAGAAAGAGGTTTTTGAAAGAAATAAGATCTGAATCTAGATCAAAAATAATAATTTTTAGCAACTCTGCTTATTGAATTGCTTGGGACCCCTTATTTGGCAGCATTCTATGTTTCAGCTTTTTTTTTTGGTACATCGGCTTTTCACACGTCATGCATGGGCAAAACCAACAGAATCAAAAAAAAGTAAATGACACAAAGCGTAGGGCATCTCATCGGTGCCAGCTCAATCTAGTCTAATGAGCTGCGAATGAGGCCACCTAGTCAGCCGTACCGTTTGCCTCTCTATAGACGTGTAGTGTGGCCCCGGAAAATCTATACACAGCTAAGAGACTACAAATATCACGTAGCAGCAGTCTGAAGCTTGCACCGGAGCCCCGACCCCAGATCCACTCGACTACTGTGGCAGAGTTTTCCTTGAGAAGGATGCGGGATCTGCCCCTAACACCCGCCTCGCGTATGTGAGTCCCTCCCATGCTGCCCTGAGCTTAGCTCCAACAATAGGGGTGTCAAATATCCTCCGGTCTCCAACCGCTATCAACCTGGCCTCATGGTCCCTGATGATGAAGCTCACACCTCCAGTGCTCCCCTCCCTCACCAACGTTGCCATTGAAATTCACTTTGAGGAAGCCAGGGGGTGGGGGCTTCTAGGAGACTAGAATAGTCTTGGGTGCTATAGGAGCAAAAGGGGAGTCCCATATTTTTCCGACCATCTCAAGTGGTGGCAGCGTGGCGGCACAGGTGACCTCCGCCGTATGAAGATGAGCTCGGTCCGCTACCGACCTCGGTTGCTCCATTCTGTCCTTGAAAACTTGGGCATTCTTGTCCAACTAGCAATGCTAAGCTAGATAGGCAGCCCTGGTCCCTAAGTCCTAAGCACCAGACCTCAGCGAAGAAGTCTCCAAAAATAGCAAGAAGTCCTCTGTCGACAGCCAACCTGGCTAGGAGGCTCGGGGGGCTGTGGCGCATCTCCATATCTGGACAACCCTCGGACACTCGAGGATGACGTGAAAGGTGGACTCCTCCACCTCAGGGTAAACCGAGCACTCGGGCAAAATGTGCATCCCTCGTTAGGCCAACAAGCCCCTGGTTGGCAAACAACCCCAAATCACCTTCCAAATAAACAAGGAGATTCGGGGGTGAATGTGAAGCTTCCAAATCCAGCCTGCCTCAATTTGTCGAGCGGAAGACCTTCTGACCACCCCGGACTAGGTCGCTGATCCTGCTGACTCTATTCCTCTGCCGTCGAATAATGGTAGACCGGTGGAAGAACTTGATGGTCCTATCGCCCTCTACTATCCACTGAACCTATGACTTCTGTCTCCAGAAGATCTTTTACTGTCTGAGTAGAGAGTGGTGTCTGGAGAGTAGTTCCCAAAGGTCCCCTGGTCGGAGTCAGATAGCCTCGCCCCGCTTTTATCTATGGTTTGGAGTCTGGCAATGGCAGCCTCAGTTTTCTTCACACTTCTGAAGATGTTTTCCACCTTTTCTCGATTCCATCTGACTAATCGGCGCCTGGTTAACAACAGTTTCCGGGTCACCCTGTATATAACATCCCCCGCACTAGTGTTTGTCATGCCTTTCGAACCATGTCCCACGACTGCGGGTAGGAGAGCCAAATCTACTCAAATCTAAAAGGGCTATGAATAGAAATAATGTGTGAGGTACTCACCAGAACAGGGCAGTAGTCAGGTGCAATCCGAGGAAGGTGGCATACGGAGTAATTCGGGAACTTCTGGATCCAACTGCTTGAAGCAAAAACCCTATCGATCCTCTCCCAGATGCGTACCGCCCCAGCCTATTGTTGCACTAAGTGAACCTCAGACTGGTGAATCCCAAATCAACCACTTCGTTGATCTGGGTGAACTCCTAAAACTTTCTGACTCTGATCTTATTGGTGAAGGGTTCCCCCCTCACTTTTCCTATGGACTGTCGATACAATTGAAGTTACCCAATATCAACACCGAGTTCCTTAGTTGGATCAGGCTGGAGGCCTCATTCCACAGCAGTCTCCTCTCCCTATAGTCTATACTGGCATAGGCAGCCAACAAGACCCAAGGGGTACTGCTCCCCTTGGTAATGACCATCACCACTTGCTGGTAGTTATAGTGAAAGATGTCAATGGTGAATCCTTTAAGCCCCCAAGCGACTAGGATGCCCCCTGACAGCCTGTGTGACTCGACCACATAACTCCCCCAGGATCTGGGGATATCCTGCTAGGCATGTTGCAAACTAGCACCGAAGAGGTGGGTCTCGACAAGGATGCAAATATTAGGGGCATGCACCTGTACCAACCTGTGGAAGGCAGGTTTGAAGGATGGCTTTCTGGCCCTCCGACAGTTTCATAGAAGGATCTTCATCAAGCAAGGTGAGATTGTGTGATTGCCTTCAGCTCCAACACCCCTGCAGGTGCCTCCAACACCTGATCTGCCCTCATCCCAAGCCCTTGCAGGACTTGTTTCAACATGTGGGCCACCTCATCGTGTGAAGGCCCAACTTGGCCTGCTGCAGAGTCGACCACAGCTAGGCCCACCCCCTTTCTCTCGTCTGGCTTGGTGGGAAGGCTGGACACCAGACCTTTGCTGCGGTCGGGCCTACCCCAGACCTGCACCTCGCCGCCCTCGGTGCCACCACTTGCTGCCATCATGCCCGCGTTGCCGCCTCTCCCCATGGCATCCCCAGCTATCACCTCCCATGCTTGGTCGCCTTGCCGAGGGAATGGAACACCATGGGGTTGCCACCGCCTGCCTCCACCTCCGGTCGCACTAGCCCGAACTGACCCAGTCTGGCCTTCACACACCGCCGGTGAGAGGCTCCATCTCTGGAACCGTCGAGCCCCATTGGGGACTGGCATGATGAGCCCTCGCCCAGCACGGGATGCAGGGTCCTGTGAGTAGCTGGTTCGTGGGTTGCATCACTGGCCTTGCCCTTCTTTTTTGATGGGCTTCAGGTTTAGTGGGCCCAGCTCGTTCCTGCCCGACACAGCTGCCAAGCCAAGCCCATCAGCTCTAGCCCCGCGCTGGCCCGCAAGCTCCTCAAGCCGAGTTCCGCTAGGCCTTCCGCCCGGCCCATCCAAGCCCAATCCTGAGTCATGGCGAGGAGGACTCACCTAGTTCACCAGCTGGGCTGAGTTGCCATGGAACAGGACCTCCATTGCCGCTGCCGATGCTGAGGCGCCGGTCGGTGTCATCTTCTCCGGCGAACCCCATTGTGCCACCTTCTTGGGTTTGTGCCACCCCTCGGTATCCGGCGAGGACTCGGCAGTGCTCGTCGCGATCCATGGTGAACTCAGTCCCAGGACGGAGGTGCATGCCGTCCGAGTCGGCTTAGGAGCCGGCTAAGTCTTCTTCCTCAGTCCCCGCTTTCCTTGGGTATACTTTGTTGGCAGACTCGTCTTGCCATTAGGACTTTTGAGAAAGGATTTAGGCCTCAATTTTTAAAGGATTGGTGGGCTATGGCTCAGGCCACGACTAGACTTGGATCTAATTGTTGCGCCCCGAACCTAGCAACTGAGTCCAAAATGCGACATGACCGCCCACTCTCTAGAGCTAGACCCTAGAGAATACACTAGGCCTAAAAATTTATCACAACTTCAATATCAGTGAACCAAAATGATCTTATTTTATAACAGATAACAAAACTATTTTAATTACAAAATTTAATCATCCAACTAGTATCACTGATGCTCTATCTAATCATCCCCTTTACCCGTGATTTCAACAACAACTATATACTATGCAACCTACAACTCTGAAGAAAAGAAAGAAGAAGAAAGTTGTGAGCTATATAGCCTAGTAAGAATCCCAAACTGCTACACCATAAGTAATTAGACTCTAATCAATTAATAAATTCAAACAAATAAATATCGTATAAAAACTTGAAAAGCTCATAAATAACATGCATATAAGTTTTTATTAAAATCTTTTCAAAGTAGTATACACACACACACACACACACATATATATCTCAAATATAACAAATTGTTCAACAACGATTTTTTATGCCATGTTATTCGTTTCTCATTAACTTGATTTCCAGGTTTCTTATCAATTTTCTTTTTTCCTTCGGCTTTGAACTAACCAAGATCATGACCCAACTCGAGGCTGATACCGTATCACGTTATAACCCTTGATGGCTATTCGACCTATGTTATAGTTCGTGGTGGCTTTATAACCCAGCTTGAGGTTGATACCATGCATAAGCCCGTGGTAACTTTATGACCTAGCTCAAGGCCGATACTATGCATAAGTCCGTGGTGGCTTTATAACCCAGCTCGAGACGGATATCATGCAAAAGCTTGTGGTGGCTATCCAACCTACGTTATAGCCCATGGTAGCTTTTCATGTGTCAGTGAGGTTAGTCCAAACCATATCTTATCCGCCTGATATGCCTATTACAATTGTCAAATAAATTATCACATATACAATGAATTCTTCTCAAATTCAAAATATCTTTATTCATAGAATCATTGTTGACCCCCTAATGGATTTTGATGAATACAAAACACTAGAGCATAATTCCATTATATCTTAACAATTTAATTAAGGAATTCATGTGTTTTATCTAGAATATTGTTGAGAAATGTCTAGGCAAGTTCCCATAATTTTTATGAATTCATTGAAGAACATTTTGAGTTAATGAAAAAGTTCAGGGACAGCCGAGACGTCTCCTGATGGTTTCAGAGACGTCTCTGGGACAAACAGGAAGAACTGGCACACTTGGAGACGTCCCCGGCACCAGCCGAGTCGTCCCCGCGTTAGCGGAGTCGACTCTCTCAGTAGCGGAGTCGACTCTCTCAGTGGCGGCAGAAAGGCAGTTTTCAAGAGATATGCGCGAGACGTCCCCACTGTACGCCGAGTCGTCCCCGCAGGTAAAAAGGAGAGTTCCCGAGTCGTCCCCAAGATAGCCGAGACGACTCTCTCAGGAAATTCCAGAGGACATGTCTTTCGGAGATAAAG
Source organism: Phoenix dactylifera (assembly GCF_009389715.1). Taxonomy (NCBI): domain Eukaryota; kingdom Viridiplantae; phylum Streptophyta; class Magnoliopsida; order Arecales; family Arecaceae; genus Phoenix; species Phoenix dactylifera. The sequence goes on from NW_024069720.1 coordinate 28,946, forward strand.
AAGCGGAGTCGTCCCCAAGGCAGCGGAGTCGTCCCCACTCAAAAAGTGCAGACAAGCCGAGACGTCCCCGTAAAGTGCCGAGTCGACCCCAGACAACATAAAAAGTAAAATCCTGTAGGCGAGACGTCCCTCGCTGTAGCGGAGACGTCCCCGGAGCGCCTGGGACGCGACTGACAGCTTTTCAGGTTTGGTTTGAATTTCAAATCCTTCTCTTTTTGTTTCTAACGGCTATATTTGCTTTTTGGGCTATAAAAAGGGACCTCTTAAGTGGTTCTCAATAACTTGATCAACCAAAAAGGCTAGATCATTCAAGAGAGAAGTTAGAAAGAAAAGCTCAAGGGAGTGAGTGCACTCAAGGAAGGAAATCAAGTATTCTCAAGTCTCCCAAGCGATTTCAAGCTCAACCACTCTTGTGCGCTCGGGATTCGAAGCTCACACTCAACCCTACGCGCTCCACCTCGGAAGAATCAACATTTCCCACGCTTCCAACGGCAAAAGGATTCTTCCGGGTTACATTATTCATAATTGTTATATTTGCTTCTTAGAGCTTTTATTTCCTTTTGTAAACTCTTTTATTGTGGTACTTGTTCCAGTCAAGGGACTTGGAACAAGGGAAAGGCGTCCCAAGCCTAAGAGAAATTGGGGGTTTTAGGGTTTGTTGTGAGCCCGGTGTAAAACAACGAGTTGGGTAGTGAACTCGCAAAACTACCGTACTGTAATCTTGGATTATAGTGGAAATTCCCAAAGGCACTTTGGGGAGTGGATGTAGGAGCGGTGAAGGCTCCGAACCACTATAAAACCGTGTGTTTGTGGTTGTCTCTTCTTATCTCTTTATCTTTATTTTAGGTCATATATTTGTGTGTTTTATTTTTAATTAGGCAAAAAATTTTTAAAACACCCAATTCACCTCCCTCTTGGGTGACCATCTCTGGGCAACAAGTGGTATCAGAGCCGGTGCTCTGTGTATTTCTTGAAAGACCTAACCGTCTTAGCCAAAGATCTAGATGGCAACACCCTTTAACAATGTTTCTGCCGAGGGGCAAGCAACCAATAGACCTCCACTCTTCAATGGGACAAATTATACCTATTGGAAGACGAGAATGAGAATTTTCATTCAAGCACAAGACTATGCCTTGTGGAGGGTTATAGTCAAGGGACCACAAGAACCATCACACGTGGTGAATGGCATTCGAGTTCCCAAACCTGAGGAGGATTGGGATGAGAATGATGATAGGATGGCTCAACTCAATTCTAGAGCCATGAACTCATTATTTTGTTCTCTAGATGTAAATGAGTTCAATAGAGTCTCTACATGCAGTTCCGCTAAGAAAATATGGGATAGGCTTGAAGTTACCCACGAGGGTACAAATCAAGTCAAAGAGTCCAAAGTGAACATTCTAGTTCATAAGTACGAATTGTTTAAGATGGAACCTAATGAAACCATCACATGCATGTTTACACGTTTTACCGAAATTATTAATGGTCTAAAAGCTTGGGCAAATCTTACACTAACCCCGAACTTGTGAGTAAAATTCTCAGGTCACTGCCAAAAGCATGGGAAGCAAAGGTCACGGCGATTGTAGAAGCCAAAGACCTCAACACCTTGGGGCTAGAACAACTCTTGGGCTCATTGATGACGCATGAGCTCACGATGAAGCAGCATGAAGAAGAGTTGCCAAAGAAAAAGACAATCGCGCTCAAGGCTACCTCAAGTGTATGTGAAGAAGAGAGCAGTGAGAGTGAAGAAGAAAGTCAAGATGAGGACTTGGGTTTGATAGTAAGGAAATTTAAAAAGTTCATGAGAAGAAAGAAACCATTCTCAAAAAAGAAATTTGGAGGGAGAAATGATTGGGAAAAAGAAAAGGAAAAAGAAAGAGACCCAATCGTATGCTATGATTGCAAGAGACCGGGACACATTCGTTCCGAATGCCCTCAACAAAAGAGGTATTTTGGAAAGAAGAAGAAGAAGGCATTGAAGGCAACGTGGGATGATAGTGACACATCATCCTCCGAGGAAGAGAAAGAAGAGACCGCCAATCTATGCTTCATGGCGTTCGAAGACGACGAGGTATGTCAAAACCCAACCATAAATTTTACTTTAGAAGAATTATATGAGGCCTTTCAAGAACTTATGGGTGATTGTAGTATGTTAGGGGCAAAGAATAAAGAATTAAAAGCCTCCAATCAAAAACTAAAGGAAAATATTGAAAACCTATTAATTGAAAAGGAAAGCGTTAAAAATATGAACACTACTAACCTAAAAATCGAAAATTCAAGACTTAGCACTGAAAATGAAAAGGCAAAAACACTAATCAAGGAATTAAATCTAAAAGTAAATTCCCTACTCAATAGTAATACCTCACTTGCGCAAACTGTTGAATCTCTTAAAAAAGATATGAAAGAACTAGTTAAAGAAAATTTGAATCTTAAGAATGAGGTACATAAGTACAAGCCAATTGTTGAAAATTCACACAAAGCTTTGAAAATT
>NW_024069721.1:0-31400 GCF_009389715.1 Phoenix dactylifera
ATACTGCGGTAAGTAAGGCATCTCCCCAAAGAAACATAGGTAATCAGTGAAGCTCATTATGGACCGGACCATATCCAATAGAGTCCCATTTCTTTTCTCTGACACCCGTTGAGTTGAGGTATACCCGGAGGAGTCCATTGTGAGACTATGCCATTGTCCTTGAGATAGTTTCAGAATTCTCCACTAAGGTATTCTCCTCCTCGATCTGATCGAAGAGCCTTAAGAGGTTTTCCAGTTTGTTTTTCTACTTCATTTCTGAACTCTTTGAACTTTTCAAAAGATTCAGACTTGTGTCTCATAAGATACACATACCCATACCGTGAATAATCATCGGTAAAGGTAATGAAGTACGAATAACGTCCCCTGGCTAGCACATCGAATGGGCCACATACATCTGTATGTACTAGGGTAAGTATTTCAGTGGTACTCTCCCCATGTCCTACAAAGGGCAATCTAGCCATTTTTTCTTGAAGACAGGACTCGCAAACTGGATATGACTCGGAAGTCAATGAGCCGAGAAGCCCATCTTTATCCATTTTGTTCATTCTGTCCTCTCCAATATGGCCAAGCCTGAGGTGCCACAAATATTTTTGGTTTATCTCATCTCTGGATCTTTTGGATCCTTTGGCACTCACTTCTTGCTCAGACACATTTACAGATACATCCATATGCAAATGATAGAGACTGTCAATCATAAAACCACGTGCGACTATTTTATTTCTGAAATAAATAGAACAACAGTCTTTGTCAAATGTAAAAACATGACCTTCCTGTGCTAGACATGAAACAGAAATCAAATTTCTGCTAGCAGTAGGTACATAATAGCAGTCTCTAAGTAATAAACTAAAACCAGACGGTAGTCGTAGATGGTAAGTGCCCACAGCCACAGCAGCAACTTTTGCCCCGTTGCCAACCCGAAGGGTTACCGCACCTTCCGCCAGCCTTATACTTTTCTTTAGACCCTGTATGGTAGTGCACAAATGAGCACTAGAACCAGAATCTATAACCCAACTAGAAGTAGAAGAAACCGTTAGATTAGTTTCAATTATGAGCAAGTCTATACCTTCTGAAGGTGTGTCACCTTTCTTGTTCTTCAGGCTCTCGAGGTATGAAGGACAGTTTCTCTTCCAGTGGCCGTCGACATTGCAGTGGAAACATTTTTCTTTGTCATTAGCCTTTTCTTTTGAACTTCCTTCTTTGGCTTCTTGTCTTTTTTCTGCTTCTTAGCAGGCTTCTTTTTCTTCCAAGTAGACTTTCTCTTGGAACCAGAAGTCAACTCAGCAGCAAGGACATTGCTCTTTGAACTTTTCAAGGCTCCCTCAGCAGTTACCAACATATTTATCAGTTCAGTCTTAGTGCATTCAATCTTATTCATGTGGTAGTTTACTATAAACTGACCAAATGAATCAGGTAGGGATTGAAGGATCAGATCTACTTGCAATTCCTTGTGCATGTTCATACCGAGCTTCTCAAGCTCCTCTAGGTCCTTGATCATAGTCAGACCGTGATCATGGACGGACTGCCCTTCGCGCATCTTTGCCTTGAAGAGCCTCTTGGACACTTCAAAACGAGCTGTGCGACTCTGCTCACCATACAACTCTTGTAGGTGTGCTAGTATGTCCCTAGCAGTCTTCATATTCTCATGCTGGCATTGGAGTTCATTGGACGTGGATGCCATGATATAGCACTTGACTCTGATGTCATCATCCGTCCACTTTTGATGCGTCACACGCTGATCATCAGTAGGACGTGCTGGTAGTCTAGGGATATCATTTTCGAGTATGTAGCCCAGTTTCTCACAGTTCAAAACAATTTTGAGGTTTCTTAGCCAGTCCTTGTTATTGGTTCCAGTCAATCGGTTGGTCTCAAGAATACGGGTCAAAGGGTTTGAGGCTCACATTATGATCTGCAGAGAGTAAAGATTCTAGTTAGACTTTTGTACTTGATCCTTAATATATTCTAAGGTCTTTTAGAACAAATGTACCTCCCACTATTTTCTCGAATCCCTTACACTCTTCTGGTAAGAAAACGGAAATCCGACGCGACTAGGGTTTCTAGTAGGTACTGCGGTCTCACCAATCTTCATGGCACCTCACCTAACAGTTATTGGTGACACATAGATGGATGAGTGTACAACTCTTGTACAATGCTTCTCAAGCATGTTGCAGTGCAACTTGGTCTCTAAGCCATGAAGACCTCACCTAACAGTTATTGGTCCCATTTCTTAGTTAAGTCATACCCACCATATAACTGTAGAAATAAAGTCGTCATTGGGTCCTCACCTAACAGTTATTGGTGCCCAACCCCACCTTTACCCTACAACATCTCATGTCTATAGAGAGGTCCAGCCCCCCGATGCAACATGCCCACTGTATCCAGCCGAGACAAATAAACATCAGAAAGACCTTAGCAGCTCTACTACAGTGGAAGACCTATTGACTTAATATTGGTTAATCAAGTCTTAGTGTTTGCAACTTGAGCTCTTCATAAGAGGTAATCGAACAATTGGCTAGGTAAGTAGGTGGGACGCTCCCCTTACTCAGAGAGTAAGGTCCTAATTAAGTAACCACCTTTCATGCTTTCCTAGACACCAATTAGATCAATTAATCTAATATGACTCGCTCATGTTGGTTCACTCTCGACTTGATTGAGGAGGTTTTAATTTAGGTCTCAATTGGGTTTGCTACATCACATGTAAACCTATCTACCCCGCTCTCATTCACATCACATGCAAACGGCACATCACAGGCAGTTATAATCGCAGCATCAAGTAAAACCAAATTTTAAATAGGTGATGATCATGGATTCTAATTAGGTCATATTACAAGCACATGTACGTCAATCGATCAATTGGTCTTCAACTCTTGAATTGGTTCCCAGCCTCCTTGATTCGATCCTTGATCAACTCTTGATCCCATCGCCATCAACCGCTTAGATCGCCGTTCATCTCATGCCTTGTCTTCAACTTGATCATTCACGTACATCACATCACAGAAATACAACCAGATGTAAAATAAAAATAATAATAAATTACATCCCCTTTTAAGAGGCATGCAGGCCTCTCAAAACATTAAATAAGATGCATGCAAGCATCTGAAAAATCACATGACATTACAGATCACATCGCAGGTCATTACATTGATACCAAAAGGGTTTTGAATCCTATGATCATCCACCACATGGCAGCAATTATAATTTTCAGATCCTGAAATCTAATTGATTATCTCTATGATATAGGGTTGCTGATCATTGCTAATCATGATTCTAAACTTTGTAATCCTATTAACAATGCAAGTAGAATCATCTTTTTATCACATAAAAAATCAGGCATGCAAAAATCAGCACCCTAGAAAAAATCTGCATGCAGAAAATTTTCAGCATGCATAATCATTTAAATTTCAGATCTAATAAGCCTATTAATAATTAATCCTTACCTTAATCTACGATGCCTAGGCTCTGATACCAGTGTTAGGGAACCCGCCCATACCGCAAGAAAAAATTTCAAAAAATTCAGATGCCAGCGGAAGATGGCCATGCGCGCGGGATCAACCGTTCATTCGCATGAAACGTTGTTTAAAACCGTTCATAGATAGATTAAGGATTAAAAACTTTTAAAATACATTAGAAGATCAGATCTTCACCTTGTGGCGGGTAGATGATCACCGCAAACTGATCGATCGTGGTTTTGGATTAAGATTGCAACTTGAACCCCGTTCAAGTGCCCGGCCTCTATGGGTATCGCACACGAAGCAAGAACCGATCAAGCTTCTTTGTCTCCCCGAGGTGCTAGCTCCCTTGCAGAGACAACTTTTAATGGCTGATCTCCTCTCTTTCTTTCAACTCTTGAATGTGCTTGAGAGGAGGAAGAAGAAGGATGAAGAATAGTAAAGGAACAAAACCCCTGCAGCCTTCTTTCTTTTCCTTGTGTTGGAAGGAGGAAGGGGAGGATGAAGAGGCCACTTTTCTTTTTCTTCCTTTGCTTGCGGCCTGAACCAAGGAAAGGGGAGGAGAGGGGGCCACGAATTGGAGAGGGAGAGGGCTTTCAATGATGCCCTAGGTCAGAGCTCCTTGATAAACTTCCAAGAGGGGCGCCGACCCCTCTTCTTTGCCGCACCAAGCAAGTAAAAGGAGGAGGGGCGTGTGCCCCTCCTTCATGGTTAACCTAATACTCCTTTAAGGAGGATTAGGAAGGTCACTCATGGTTAGGTCCTAATCTAATTAGGCTTGGACCAAGGGTGAACCAATTTGGGTTTAATCTGGGTAAGTCCTAATCCAATTAGAACTTAATGAACCATGACTCCAATTGAACCCTTCAATCCTAATCCAATTAGGAGTCTTGTTGATTCATTAGATTAATAATTAATTAGGACTTAAGAAATCCTAATCCAATTAGGACTTATTTAATTTTGGTCCTTATCCAATTAGGACTCTGATAGGATTTTCAGTCCTAATCCAATTAGGACTCTAGGAATCCTACTCTAAGTAGGAATTCTAGTCCTACTCCAAATAGAATTTCCAGTCCTAATCCAATTAGAACTCTAGGAATCCTATTCCAAGTAAGAATCCCAGTCCTACTCCAAATAGGATTCCCAGTCCTAATCCAATTAGGACTCTAGAAATCCTATTCCAAGTAGGAATCGTATTTAAGTCCAATTAATTAATTTTCTTTGTTCCTTCTTCAACTGTTTATCAATCGAATTGATTACTTGTGATTCCTAATCACGATTCAACCATCGGATCGGTCAGTGCTTCTAATGTGTGTGACCCCATAGGTTCTATTCTGACTAGTAGTGAGATATAATGTGATCTCTATCACAATACCATTGAAAACTCTTTTTAATGGGTTTGGAACGATTCCAACTCTACTCATCAGGATTTATCGATCATCGAGATAATCCCCTATGAGTCCCACCATCCACCAGTGACATCTAGCAGCATGTAGTGGCTACCCAGCAGAATAGAATGATGAACATCTAGGTGCAGTTATCATGTGATACAGTCCTTCTATCGTGGATCCCTACAAGACGGAGGTCATGGATAACTCGTCAAACCCCTTCGTCTGTCATATGTCAAGATTTATTCAACTTAAGTTCGAGGGCAGAGAACTCTTTCTCCACTATGTAATCTGCCCCGGCCGAGGTCTTACAAACTCAGTCTTATAAATCACATAGGATCTCTCCTTATCTATCAAAGGTCGATAGATTCCTTATAGGTGCATACCCTACTCCTACAGTGAACCTACTGCAGCCAATCTACACTGCATGGACCCATATGGCTGGAGACCATGTATATGTGCAGTCAAACTACAATAACCTCACTGTGAGTAGCCGAAGCATCGCAGGTCAAAGGACCAGTCACACTACTGCAGCATCAAGCAAGTCACTGACGAGTGGATAGACATCCACGTGACTTCTTGTCTTGGTCACGCTCAGTACCCTTGTTCTCTAACAAGCACCTGCACTATTACTTCAGTGTCTCCACACCGTGGACTCGAGTCTCGTCCATCCATAGAAAAAGTAATGTGTGCACTGATCTTATCGGATCGATCACCGTCCTCGTGATGATCTATCGATCAGGAGCGTTTAGAAATTAATCACTAATGATACATGGCTCAAATTCTCAACTCTTGAGAATATGCATCATCATTTTATTAATTTCTTGGACGATTCATAGACACAATAACAATATGAATAAAAAAAATGTCTTTCATTTATTCAATAATAAATAGTCAAGTACAAAATTATGTCCCTAGAATTAACAATGTGTCAGCCAGATTGGCTTCTAGGGCATACATCTAACATCATCATCCCAGAAACTTCTATGAGTGTGACCCTATAGGTTCAAACGTAAGCCGGTAGTATAGGAACGACTTCTTATACTAATCGATGTGACCATCTAGCAATGGTACCTGACGGCCGGATAGGCCGAATATACGCAAAGCAAATATCCTGGAACCCTAGACTATGGTTACCGTATAATTCATCCCTTTGACTCCTAATGTCAGGATGACTTTAGAGTTCTGTCAACTCTGTAATCAGTACATCCATTCTGTGATCAACTTTAGGAATCCCGTGACTCCTCACAAGGATAACCCAGGTCTAGGTTTTGCTAAATTGAATACAAGGCATTATCTCCTGTTTTCAGGAGGAGTCAATTCCATCTTGACTCATGTACCGACTTTGCAAGTTCTTGACTGCACCCAGTGACCTTCCATCCTAGAATTAGAAATTCTGCTAGTTCGGTACCAAAGTAAAGTGAGTTGCTTGCTAATCATCGTAGTGATCTTATATCTGAGGGACACTTATACCCATATCCACTCGAAACTTCTCTTGACAGTAGAGTGTTCTGGAATTGGTCACGTTCAGTGAAATGTACTCCTACACTTCACATGTGTGACATATCAGTGTCTCCACACTCTTTAGTTAAGAGGACAACCAACGTATATGTTACACAATGACCTAAACTCGATAATGATGTCGTCCTATTAGCAGCATATCATTCGGTCGTGAACTGGTTTAAGGACTCACATCCTCTATTGAGTTGACTCCCTCCACAGTAGCAGTGTCTGTCATGGTAACCGAAGTCAAGGAGGAGCTATCCAGTCTGAGGAGTCTAGTTCAGGGTCAGTATATGAGACTCTCTGAAATTCAGGAAGCTACCAAACAAATGCAAGACTCAGTGAGGTCCGAGCTACTAAGCCTGAATCAAGGAGCAGAAAGGGTTGCAAACGCAGTGATAGACAAGCTTGATATAATCAACGAAAGCATAACCCAACTGACCCAGGACTCAAGCTACGACTACTTCAAAAATAATTGCGCAATTGGGGAATCTCTCTGAAGGAGTTAGCTTGGTTTTTCAGTGTCAACGAAGAAATCTAGGAGCTTCATCTTCTACTTTTAGACGTCCTTAGACTTGTATTTTGTTTTTATTATCATTTAAAGCCCTTTTGGGACTTTCAATCATTGTACTCAAATTTTGTAATACTTACAATGAGTTGAAGTCTTTTTCTAAAAACTTGTGTAAATTATGCTTTCTGTGTTATGAGTATTGTGTTATGAGCATTGTCTATATTGATTCTTTGATACTTCACCATTTTGCTATGATGACATACATACATTGTATGTAAAGGGAATCACTAAACAAGAAAAAACAATAAATTTTTTAAGGGAAAATGTGATTTGTGCTTAGTGGATTCGATACCCTCGAGGCTCATTATCTCTCTGTTGGGGCTCCTCAAGGAGTAATATCTAAAATCTATTCAAAGGATATTCGGAGATTAGTTGAATCATATTCAAGAACAAATTGTCATATTTTTCCTTCTATAATTAAGAACTTAAGCTCAAGTTTAAAACATTTAAAAGAAAATTCAGAAAACTTGAGCAAAATTCAAACAAAATTGAATGCACATACTGAGGGGGAGAATCTAAAATTCTAAGAAAGTAAATTCATTAAAGACATATAAGCCAAACAATTGATTGCATGATTTGAAGGCTTATATAATTCCAAATGAAAGGGGGAGCTTTAATTTCAAAGTATAATGACTCATACATTTCAATTTTGGATACACTAAATGACTAGACATTTGAATTCATTTCAAAACTTTATCTATAAATCATTCTTTGAATGGGTAATTCACTTTACAAATACTCAATATTTTGTCATCATCAAAAAGGAAGAGATTGTGAAGTAATTGAGTATTCCCTAATTGATTCTGATGAGCACAAAGCATTTTGAGTATATCTTATCTTGTACTAATGAATTCAATCTAGTGTTTCAGGCAAATATGTGTGAATTTCTGTTTAAGTGCCTTGAGCTTTTGTTCAAAGTAATTTGGCTAAGTGTTGGACTCAATTTGAACCAAAGTCTGCATCACGAGTCGACTCCAAAACTTTGCGAGTCGATTCCGGGTGGTTTAACATTTCTAGCACAAGCTCGAGTCGACTCCGACTGAGAACAGACAGAAAGACCGAATGATGGTTTTCAGACCCTGTCAGTGAGTCGACTCCTGAAGGTTTTGAGTCGACTCCGATGCTTGGCGAGTCGACTCCAGATGGTCCTGAGTCGACTCCAAAGGGTAACAGACAGAATGATGGATTTTAGATCCTGTTACCGAGTTGACTCCACAAGATTGCGAGTCGACTTCGATTCTTGGCGAGTCGACTCCCAGTATGTCCGAGTCAACTTCCAGAGGAAAGCAGTCTGAAAAGGCAGAGACTCACTTTCGGAGACCCTGTGAACGAGTCGACTCCAAGTGTTGCAGAGTCGACCCCCAAGATAGTCGAGTCGACTCTAGTAAGGTCCGAGTCGACTCTGAGGTAGATCAGTTCAAAAGATAGAGAATCAGTCCTTGCGGTCTCTGAGAATGAGACGTCTTTTGAAGATCTCGAGTTGCCTCTCAAGTTGACCGAGTCGACTCCAAGTAAACTCGAGTCGACTCGAGGAAGAAAAACAGAAAGTTGAGTTTCTGAAATCCCTAAGAACGAGCCGACTCCTAAGTGCCCGAGTTGTCTCCAGCTGTTGGCGAGTCGACTCCAGTTTGGTCCAAGTCGACCCCAAGATGAGGGATGCACTTTAATTCAAATCTGGAACAACGAGTGAGTCGTCTCCAGTAAAGCACGAGTCAACTCCAGTAACAGCCGAGTCGACTCCAGATCGCACGAGTCGACTCCGATCCCAATAGATACATTGTCAGAATGTGCAGACGGAACAGAACGGCTCCAAATCTCTCCCTAACGGCTAATTTTCAAAAGGAACCACTTAAATAGCCAGAGTGAACAGTAGTAGACAACAAGAGAGCTATTCCATCTAAGTATTAAAGCATTTCAACCACCAAGAGCTTCCGTTAAGTAAATCTAAGAAAAAGAAGGAAAAAGTGCATTCAACTCAAACCGAAAAGTGCTTCTTTCGTATTCAAGGCTCTACTACTGTCCTCCATCATTCGACATATTCAAAAGGAGACTCAGAAATCGAGAAGCCCCCACTTCTTCATCTAAAATCTGTTTGAGGGCTTCTAACTCAACTTTGTTTATATTGTCTCACACTTGTTTTTTAGAAGCTTTCTTTGAGAACTTTTAAACTCTTATTTTGTATACTTGATTCAATTAGGGAATTGAATCAAGGGTTGTAAGGTTTGTTTGTGAGCCAAAGATAAAACCAACGGTGTAAGATTGTGGTTGGTGAACTGAAAAAAACCAACTAGGTTTGATTGTGAATCCCGAAAAACAATCGGATGGTTCTAGTCAGTGAGCCTGTCAAAACCGACCGAGTTCATTGTGACTTCGTGAAAACAACAAGTTGGGTTGTCAGCTTGTAAAACAACCGGCTGTAATCCTAGAGATTATAGTGAACTCCCAAGTGCGGCTTGGAGAGTGGACGTAGAAGCAAGAGTTGGCTCCGAACCACTATAAATCTTTCTGTGTTTGTATCGCACCTTGTCTCTTTCACTCTCTTCAATCATTGCATCTAGTGATCTAATTAATTCACTTGCAATTTAATTAGTTAATCACTCACCTTCTTTTTAATTGAGCAATAATTAATTAAAACCCAATTCACACCCCTCTTGGGTTATTTTCTTAGGCAACAAGTGGTATCAGAGCAGGTGCTCTAATATCGATTGGTGTTCCCAATCCTTAAAAAGAGTAAAAGATTCAGATGACAACCCCTTTTGGTGAAAGTGAATCCCAGGTTCTTCGATGTTAAGCGTGCTGAATTTTTTTTTTAAAACCATGGCTGAACCTGATTGGGTTGCCTACGTACCCCTTCATAAGGGGGATCATGTCATATGTAGTTCTTTTTAAGTTTTAAAAATGCAGCGAAAAAACCGAATCAAACAATTTAATTCATGCATGCTTACAAGATCAAATCTAAAAATCAGCACCTTAAGAACACATAGGATTATGCCGGAATCGTTTAAACAATTATATGCTAAAACTTTCATGCATGATTAACTATCAGATATGAAACTTAAGAACTCTATTTCAATTAATCTCTGAATATCCATCGAATGGATTCGGGAGATATCTCTGTGAGGAGCCCCAAAAGAGGGTAAAACCTCGGAGAATCGGACCTAGATCTTGACACCATAATAAATAATTAATGCTAGATTAATACCTTTTATGATGGATGAAAGTTGTGGATCTGATTCTTGACTTCGCAGCCACGCACACGAATGGCCTCTATGAGAAGTACACGCGAAGTTTCTGAAGAGATCCAATCCTGCGTAAGTGCTAGTTTGCGCAGAATTTCTTGAGGCTGAAATTTGATCTTCCCAACGCAATCAACTTTTGATCCGCCTTCTTGGAAGAACTTGGAGGAAAGGTTTAGAGAGTTTGAAGAGGACTTAGATCTGATCTAAAGACTCTTATGATTAGGCTGAAGGGTTTTAGCATGTTATAATGCGCAGCGGAAGCTAGGAATTTTAAAAATTTCTTGATAAAGTTCCTTAACATAAAACCCTTATAAGCCAAGATCACCTTAATGGAAGCAATCAAATAATATAATATAAATACAGAAATAGAAGAATACCTCTAACGCTAATCCAATATGCAGAATTTTCACTAGGTGCCCAAGTGTTCACCCTCCAACGTTGATCCACACGAAAACTTGATTTAAGTCTTAAGCTCCAAAGACTTTGATCCTTAATGCAGAATTCTTAAAGAACTCTAATGGCTTGCTTTCCTTTCTTTCTATTTTTCTTTAACCTTCTAAAATCACTTCTAATCCTTTTCTCCTAAAGAAGACCACCTTGTCTTGGCTTAGGGACACACTAGAAGCAATGCTAGAAAGAAAGAAACTAATGTAAGAAAGAAAGAAAAGAGGAGTGGGGTGGAGTTGGAATGATGAAACCCATGGAGTGCTAGCCTATTTATAATAGGTGTAGGGATGCATCTCCAAGGGATGCATCCCATCCACACATCCTTTCATGAAAGGACATCATCTAAGGGCCATATCAAAATAAGAGGAGGTGCAGATCAAGTGAAGAGGTGTATCAAATGATATGTCCTTTCATGTGGTGCCATATTTTGACCAAGTCAACATCACATGCTAATCACATGTCCATCACGCCTCACCTCTTGATCTTTCATGATGATGATCCAAGGGCTCCAATGCAAGGCGCCATTTACTTGACCCATTATGTCTTCATCCAATGATGGGATTAAGATCCAATGGTCAATTATGATAGCCATCCTCTAACCCAATCCAATTGGGTTAAACCAACTCTCCATTATGTCTTCATCCAACGGTAGATCAAGATCTAACGGTCTAGATTGAATGATTTATTAAGTCTAATCCAATTAGACTCAAACCAAGCCAATTAGGTGCCAACTCTTGGCTAACCCATATTAGAAGATGATCTAATCAAATTAGATCAATTAAGAATCAGATTCGAATCCAATTCGAATCAAGAGCTAAGGGTTTGCAACACCTGCTAGGATGTCTATCTTGCAAACATGATCTAATCCAATTAGACCCTTAATAAGTTTTCTTGTGTGTGACCCATTGGGTTCCATACTTAGCCAGCAATAGGTGTGAGTGCAAGTTGACCCAACTTGATTAGAACTCTTCTAATCGATTTAAGTCCAAACTGCGCGAACCCAAACTTAACAATTAGAATCCTTTCTAATTGGTGATCGAATTAAACTCTTTAATTCGATCAAACCTATAAGACAAGATTGACGTCTAGCAACGTGTCATGTCTACCCGAAAAATATGGAATTTGGTGGAAATACCAAAAATACCCTTCAGTGGCAAGTTTACCGTGCAATTCAATCCTTTAATCAAACTGCATCCCGAATATGTATATGAGTATGAATATATATCAAACTCAATTTTATATTCATATATTTCTCAATCTTCTAATGATAATTCGAATAATGAAATATTAGAAACTCTTTCTAATTTTCATTGTGCTTTGATCAAAGACTTTCTGAATTATCATATGATTAGAATAAATAGGATGCGATCTTCTCTTACTAGAAGTGATTAATTCCTTGTTGACCTACTCATAACCTTCGTACACATTTCACCATATCCAGAAGACCTTGTACATAACTTATTGTCATGAATGAGTGAAAACCAAAATATGGATTTATGTGCACAAGATACTATGGTGATCTCAGGTCGAAGGATCAGTTGCACAACTCCCACTAAGAGAATCATCTTTTGACATGTAAGTAAGACTTCATAAGATTTCTCTTTGTAGGTCAATTCAGTGAACTCATTTCTCTAATGAGCACCCACATCTTTGTATTAGTGTCTCCACACAAGTGATTGTGAGATCAATCACCCTCTGCATCGAGCATACATAAGATGTGCCAGTCTTTCCGGTAAACATTGATCCTCGACTCAATGTACCAATGACTGGAAATATTTAAGATTAGGATTTTAAGATTTTAGGTCTCACTAGTATGATCTCATCATAGCCTCAAAATTATTGTCTTAATCTAAGAGGTTCATCACAAATATAATCAACAGCATATGATGAAACACAATGCCTTTATTTATATTAAATGTCATGTACATGATTTGGAAAATCAAAAGAAAATCCTTCACAATACATATTGCGATTGGCTTGTAGGGCATCTACTCTTTCAATCTCCCACTTGCACTAAAGTCAATCGCTCTTATATTTCATCCCCATACAATCGAGGTGGCGATCGAACTGCTGTTGTGGTAGAGCTTTAGTGAACGGGTCTGCTAAGTTGTTCTTTGTGTCTACTCGTTCAATGACTATGTCTTGTCTCTCGACGATCTCTCGAACGAGGTGGAAGCGTCTTAGAATGTGCTTGGATTTGTGATGAGATCTTGGTTCCTTTGCTTGAGCAACAGCTCCAGTATTGTCAACAATAAAACTGGAACTGGTCCAGCAATCTCAGGAACTACTCCCAACTCAGCGATGAACTTCTTCATCCAGACAGCTTCCTTAGCGGCTTCACTTACAGCGATGTATTCTGCCTCAGTAGTTGAGTCAGCTACAGTTTGCTGCTTGGAACTCTTCCAGCTCACTGCACCACCATTTAGGGTAAAGACATACCCTGAAGTGGACTTGCTATCATCTGGGTCTGATTGAAAACTAGAATCAGAAAATCCTTCTAGTTTCAACTCAGATCCTCCATAAACTAGAAAAATATCTTTAGTCCTTCTTAAGTACTTAAGAATATTTTTCACAGCTATCCAATGATTTTCTCCTGGATCAGCCTGGAATCTGCTTGTTATGCCTAAGGCATAAGCAACATCAGGCCTAGTACATAGCATAGCATACATAATTGATCCTACTGCCGAAGCATAGGGAATAGAATTCATTCTATTCCTCTCTTCAGATGTCTTAGGAGACATCTTCTTAGAGAGACGTATGCCATGACTCATAGGTAAGTAACCTCTTTTACTTCCTTCCATGCTGAATCTTTTCAGCACACGATCTATGTACTTAGATTGGGACAAGCCTAGCATCCTTTTAGATCTATCCCTATAGATCTTTATACTAAGTATATAGGATGCTTCTCCCAAGTCTTTCATGGAAAAGCTTTTTGATAGCCAAGTCTTGACCGATTGTAACATTGGAATATCATTTTCAATGATTAGTATGTCATCTACATACAATATTAAGAAGACAACGGCACTCCCACTAGTCTTCTTGTACACACATGGTTCATCCACATTTTTGATAAAACCAAACTCTTTGACTGTTGTATCAAAACGGATGTTCCAACTCCTCGATGTTTGCTTTAATCCATAAATGGATCTCTTAAGCTTGCATACTTGATTTGCTCTCCCACTTGAGCCAAATCCTTCTGGCTGTGTCATGTAAACCTCTTCCTCAAGATAACCATTAAGGAAGGTGGTTTTGACATCCATCTGCCAAATTTCATAATCATAGTATGCAGCTATTGCAAGCAAAATCCGAATAGATTTAAGCATGGCAACTAGTGAAAAAGTTTCATCATAGTCAATTCCTTGCTTTTGCCTGAAACCTTTTGCCACCAATCTAGCCTTGTAGGTTTCTACTTGGCCATCTGCTCCAATCTTCTTCTTATAGACCCATTTGCAACCTATAGGGTTTACATCTTCTGGTGCATCAACCAAAGTCCATACATGGTTGGTATACATAGAGTCTATTTCGGATTTCATAGCTTCTAACCATTTGTTAGAGTCATTACTCATGATAGCTTCCGAATAGGTCAGAGGATCATCATTTTCGACGATGTGGGCTTCATCATTCTCAATGATAAACCCATATCTCTTAGGTGCATTTCGCACTCTATCTGACCTTTGGAGAGGAGATGTGTGTTGTGGTTGTACTTCATCAACGGGTACATCTGGTTGAAGAATTTCTTGTGTTTCTATTTGTAGGTCTTGAACTTCATTAAGTTCAATTCTTCTTTTACTGCCCTTTTCTAAGATAAACTCTTTTTCTAAGAAAGTGGCATGCCTACTAACAAATACCTTTTGTTCAGTAGGGTGATAGAAGAGATATCCAATACTTTCTTTGAAATAACCTATAAATGTACATTTATCTGATCTAGCATTTAGCTTATGTCCAAAATTTCTTTGACATATGCTTGGCAGCCCCATACTTTAAAATATTTAAGATTGGGCTTTCTACCTCTCCATATCTCATATGGAGTACTAGATACAGATTTTGAAGGTATCCTATTTAGCACATATGTAGCAGTTTCTAAAGCATAACCCCAGAAGGAAATAGGAAGATCTGTAAAGCACATCATAGACCTTACCATATCTAATAGAGTACGATTCCTCCGTTCAGCTACACCATTTAGTTGTGGCGTATACGGAGGTGTCCATTCAGAGAGAATGCCCTTTTCTTTAAGATGATTTAAAAATTCACTAGAAAGGTATTCACCTCCTCGATCAGATCGAAGGATTTTAATACACTTTCCGGTTTGTTTTTCAACCATACTTTGATACTCTTTAAACTTATCAAAGGCTTCGTATTTATGTTTCATAAGATACACAAATCCAAACCTTGATAAATCATCAGTGAATGTGATGAAGTAAGAGTATCCACCTCTAGCTGGAGTTGTCATAGGACCACATACATCTGTATGTATAAGTCCTAATAACTCACTTGCCCTTTCTCCATGTCCAGTGAATGGAGACTTGGTCATTTTTCCCATAAGACAAGATTCACAAGTTCCTAATGATTCATAATCATAAGGATCAAAGAACTCTTCTTTGTATAACTTGTTGATTCTTGATTCACTTATGTGACCAAGTCGGCAATGCCAAAGGAGGGTATTATTCACTTCCTCTCTCTTTCTTTTATTACTTTTATTAATATGAAAGACATTGTCATTAAGTAATAAAACTAAAAGACCATTTTTCATAATGCCATTGCAAAGATGCTTATTAGAAAAATAAATAGAGCAACCATTGCCCTTTCCATTAATTTCAAAACCTTTCTTTAACAACAAAGGAATGAAAATTACATTTCTAATAATTTTGGGCATATAATAACAATCTTCTAATTGTAGGAGCTTTTTCGAAGGCAATTCCAAGTTGTAGGTTCCAACAGCTTCAGCCTAGATGGACTCTCCTCCAGCGCCATACAGCTCGAAGTCACCTTTCTTCAAAATTTTAATTTTCTGTAGTCCATGCAAAGATTTGCAAATGTGAAAACCACAGCCGGTATCCAATACCCATGAATTTGAATTTGAAGAACTTAATGACAAGTTGGCATGTAACATAAACATACCTTTTGATGCAACTCTTGCATCGGTCTCATACTTGCAAGAAAACTCTTGCAATTCCTTTTCCAGTGGCCAGCTTTGCCGCAATGAAAACAAGTACTTGATCCGGAGTTTTTTTTTTCCTTTTTTCTTTTTGATGCTACTCTTGGGGTTCAATCGTTTCTTAGAACCCTTATTTCCCGATTTCCTCATAGAGGTGCTATTTATAAGAAGGAGTGGACCTTTATCCTTCTTAATATGCCCTTCAGCTGTTTTGAGCATATTTAACAGCTCAGGCAGGGAGGTGTTCAGCTTGTTCATGTGAAAATTCACAACAAACTGAGAGAATGAATCAGGCAGTGATTGCAGGATCAAATCCTGACTGAGCTCACTATCCATAGCAAAACCTAATTGACTTAATCTGGTGATCAAGTCTATAACCATAAGAACATGGTTTTGCACTGGAGTTCCTTCATTCATTCTAGCACGGAACAACTGCTTAGATATCTCATACCTAGCAGTCCTGCTTTGTTCTCCATACAACTGACTGAGAAGTATGGATTGAGTGTCCATGCCTTCATGTTTGCCTCTGTAATTCATTGTTCATAGAGGCAAGTTATGATACATTTGACAGTCACACTGTCATTTTTCCACATCTTATGTGTGGCAACCTCCTCTTCTGCAGCATCATCCCCTAGATCTCCAAGATCAGGGGTTTCAAGTATATAGGAAATTTTCTCCTGAGTGAGTACTATCTTTAAAATTTCTCAACCAGTCCACATAGTTTGGTCCGGTCAACTTGTTGGCATTCTAAGATGCCTCTTAGTGAAAGTGAAGAAGCCATTTAATAATTCTACATATGCAAGAACAAAACTAATATAAGCAGACCAATCATGATGACATGTTTGCAACTAGATAAGGACTTTAATCTAATTTGTCTCCTACTATTTTTATCGAATATCATAGCCCTCTCCTATGATAAATGTGAAAATATATTTTTCTTAGTAGGGTTGAGATCCTAATTCATCATAAAAAGTCTTGTGTTTACACAACAAACTCTTATGAGTTCAAAGGTAGGAAACTCTTTCCAATTGCATCTCATGCAATTCTCAACTTTATCTTGTCCTCTTAAAATACTTATTGCCTTGTGTTAGCACAACAAACAATAATATTTTAGTTAAGTCAAACCCTTCATTTCCATATAGTCATATTCGAATAATATTGCCCTTGTGGTTGCACAACAAGGCAATATATATTAAAATATGCCATAAGCATCTTAATGCACCTAGACAGTATAACATCAGTCCCCATTGCAAGTCTTGTGTTAGCACAACAAACTAGCATGGATCTTGACATAATAATAATCGAGGCATGAAGGAAGGCTATCAATAGTGTTATATCAAAATTAAGCTTATCCATAATAGGCAATCAAACAATTGGCCAGGTAAGCAGGTGGGAGGCTCCCCTTACTCAGAGAGTAAGGTCCTAATTAAGTAACCACCTTTAGTGCTTTCCTTAGACACCAATTAGATTAATTGTTCTAGAATGGGTTAGCTCAAAGTTTTTCAACACTATGACTTAATATAATTTTTATTGAGGGCTTACTAGTCTCTAGCACATTCTTTAATTGTAACATACATTTAACATGTCTAAAATAAACTATTATGCATCATGGCTATCTCATAGCATGTATAAATCATAAGCAATTAATTAACATGCTTCAACATATTTTCATATGAAAAATTTCATATCATGATATTTTATTACATAACATATCATATATTAATCATACATTTCAGCATTTCTCTAAGCATATGACATTACTATCTCATAGTAAATTAATAATCATACATCATACATAATTATTTGATTGAACCAATTAAGGATGGCTCTGATACCACTGAAGGGTTTTAGCATGTTATAATGCGCAGCGGAAGCTAGGAATTTTAAAAATTTCTTGATAAAGTTCCTTAACATAAAACCCTTATAAGCCAAGATCACCTTAATGGAAGCAATCAAATAATATAATATAAATACAGAAATAGAAGAATACCTCTAACGCTAATCCAATATGCAGAATTTCCACTAGATGCCCAAGTGTTCACCCTCCAATGTTGATCCACACGGAAACTTGATTTAAGTCTTAAGCTCCAAAGACTTTGATCCTTAATGCAGAATTCTTAAAGAACTCTAATGGCTTGCTTTCCTTTCTTTCTATTTTTTTTTAACCTTCTAAAATCACTTCTAATCCTTTTCTCCTAAAGAAGACCACCTTGTCTTGGCTTAGGACACACTAGAAGCAATGCTAGAAAGAAAGAAACTAATGTAAGAAAGAAAGAAAAGAGGAGTGGGGTGGAGTTGGAATGATGAAACCCATGGAGTGCTAGCCTATTTATAATAGGTGTAGGGATGCATCCCATCCACACATCCTTTCATGAAAGGGACATCATCTAAGGGCCATATCAAATAAGAGGAGGTGCAGATCAAGTGAAGAGGTGTATCAAATGATATGTCCTTTCATGTGGTGCCATATTTTGACCAAGTCAACATCACATGCTAATCACATGTCCATCACGCCTCACCTCTTGATCTTTCATGATGATGATCCAAGGGCTCCAATGCAAGGCGCCATTTACTTGACCCATTATGTCTTCATCCAATGATGGGATTAAGATCCAACGGTCAATTATGATAGCCATTCTCTAACCCAATCCAATTGGGTTAAACCAACTCTCCATTATGTCTTCATCCAACGGTAGATCAAGATCTAACGGTCTAGATTGAATGATTTATTAAATCTAATCCAATTAGACTCAAACCAAGCCAATTAGGTGCCAACTCTTGGCTAACCCATATTAGAAGATGATCTAATCAAATTAGATCAATTAAGAATCAGATTCGAATCCAATTCGAATCAAGAGCTAAGGATTTGCAACACCTGCTAGGATGTCTATCTTGCAAACATGATCTAATCCAATTAGACCCTTAATAAGTTTTCTTGTGTGTGACCCATTGGGTTCCATACTTAGCCAGCAATAGGTGTGAGTGCAAGTTGACCCAACTTGATTAGAACTCTTCTAATCGATTTAAGTCCAAACTGCGCGAACCCAAACTTAACAATTAGAATCCTTTCTAATTGGTGATCGAATTAAACTCTTTAATTCGATCAAACCTATAAGACAAGATTGACGTCTAGCAACGTGTCATGTCTACCCGAAAAATATGGAATTTGGTAGAAATACCAAAAATACCCTTCAGTGGCAAGTTACCGTGCAATTCAATCCTTTAATCAAACTGCATCCCGAATATGTATATGAGTATGAATATATGTCAAACTCAATTTTATATTCATATATTTCTCAATCTTCTAATGATAATTCGAATAATGAAATATTAGAAACTCTTTCTAATTTCATTGTGCTTTGATCAAAGACTTTCTGAATTATCATATGATTAGAATAAATAGGATGCGATCTTCTCTTACTAGAAGTGATTAATTCCTTGTTGACCTACTCATAACCTTCGTACACATTCCACCATATCCAGAAGACCTCGTACATAACTTATTGTCATGAATGAGTGAAAACCAAAATATGGATTTATGTGCACAAGATACTATGGTGATCTCAGGTCGAAGGATCAGTTGCACAACTCCCACTAAGAGAATCATCTTTTGACATGTAAGTAAGACTTCATAAGATTTCTCTTTGTAGGTCAATTCAGTGAACTCATTTCTCTAATGAGCACCCACATCTTTGTATTAGTGTCTCCACACAAGTGATTGTGAGATCAATCACCCTCTGCATCGAGCATACATAAGATGTGCCAGTCTTTCCGGTAAACATTGATCCTCGACTCAATGTACCAATGACTGGAAATATTTAAGATTAGGATTTTAAGATTTTAGGTCTCACTAGTATGATCTCATCATAGCCTCAAAATCATTGTCTTAATCTAAGAGGTTCATCACAAATATAATCAACAGCATATGATGAAACACAATGCCTTTATTTATATTAAATGTCATGTACATGATTTGGAAAATCAAAAGAAAATCCTTCACAATACATATTGCGATTGGCTTGTAGGGCATCTACTCTTTCATAGGGACCCCTAACACTAATGGCGTGATGGACTTAGAGGAGGAAGAAGTCGGCTAGATTGAATGCAGAATTTTTCCATGCATGAACTAGGGTTCCTCTCTTTTCTTTTTCCTTTTTTTTCTTCTTTTATCTCTCTTTTTTTTGAATACGACCACCAGCTGATGGAGGTCCTTTTAATGTTGCTATCCCCTCTAACTTCATGCCAACCATCCCATATTTGAGGAGGATTTTGTGGGGTTTTGAATTTTGAATTCAAAATTCAAGTTCATACGCCATTACATGATGAAGCTTGATTTAATCTAAACCATTCATCATGTTGCCACTTTCGTCTTTCAATTTTGAAATTTTCATGCCCCCAATCAGATTAGAGGGTCACGTGGTGATTAAATTCGAAATTCAAGCTTAATTAGAAGTGAGATAAAGATAAGGATGACATATGCCATGAAGAGAGAGAATTTGATCTTATCCAATTCTTTTCATGAATTTATCTCTCCATGTCACCCCATCTGATGATGAAAGAGGTCCATAATGTTGCCAAATGTCCCATGGCGCCATTAAATAAATTAAATTAATTTTTAATCATATTAAAAATTAATTTATGGCGCCATGCATGGATATGTGACAAGTGGATTTCAAGATTCGAACAGTTTCAGATCAAACCCATTTAATTAATTAAATCCTAACAATTAGAATGATCCAATTACCATGGGTTGAACCTAATCCAATTAGGTCATTCCCTAAGCACAAATTTAATCTAATTTAATTTGGTCAACCTAAGTCCTCTTGATTCAAACCTAATCCAATCAGGTCAAAAATCCTAATTAAGCCTAGAATTGAATCTAATTCAATTTGCCTCATCCTTAGTCTAATTACTCAATCCAATTGAGTTCATTAGCAAACTAATTACTAATTAATCCTCTGATAATTACTTTAATTATTTTATATGATAATTTACCAATCGAATTGACCAAATTATCCCTGAATGATTCTTAATCATTCATCAGCCTTCTTGATCAATCAGGAAAAATTCTATGCGTGTGATCTCATAGGTTCGAACCTAAGCCGGTAGTATAGGAACAACTTCTTACACTAATCGTTGTGACCATCTAGCAATGGTACCCGACGTTCGGATAGGCTGAATATATGCGAAGCAAATATTCTGGAATCCTGAACTATGGTTACTGTATAATTCAATCCCTTTGACTCCTAATGCCAGGATGACTTAGAGCTCACTGTCAACCCTATAATTAGTACATCCATTATGTGATTAACTTTAGATATCCTGTGACTCCTCACTGGGATTACCCTGGCCAAGGTTTTGCTAAATTAATCACAAGATATTATCTCCTATTTTCAAGAGGGGTCTATTCCATCTCGACTCACAACTGACTATGCAAGTACTTGACTGCACCCAGTGACCTTCCGTCACTAAATTAGAAATCCAGGTAGTCCGATACCAAAGTACAATGAGTTGCTTGCTAGTCACAGGTTGCGGTCTCAGGTCAGAGGGCCAAACTTATACCCATATCCACTCGGAACATTTCTTGACAGTAGAGTGTTCCGGAATTGGTCATGTTCAGTGAAATGTACTCCTACACTACACCTGTGTGATATACCAGTGTCTCTATACTCCTTGGTTAAGAGGATAACCAACATATATGTCACACAATGACCTAATCTTGATAATACTGTCGTCCTAGTAACAACATATCATTTGGTCGCGAACTGGTTTAAGGACTCGAAGATAAATCCTCCTTTATCATTAATAAGTCCTAAGAACTTCATCATATAAGAGTTCATCAATATGAATAATGTCAAATAACACTTTATTAATTTGTCAATTCATTTACAAAATTATATCATCAATATGCTGACGATTGACTATTAGGATACAATTCCCAACAACTTCCACTTAGCCTAAAACCAATCGGCATAGTATCTAATACCCATCTTCGACGTATGTTCGTTGAACTCTTTGATGCTGAGGACTTTGGTAAATGGGTCAGCCAGATTTTCTTTTGTGTCGATCTTCTGAAGATCAATATCACCTCATTCGACGATCTCTCGAAGCAAGTGGTAGCTGTTGGGTTTCCAGTGCCCTAGGGCGCAGCGAAAGATACGGGATTATAAAATTTTCTTATAAAACCCATTATATGAAACCCTAATAAGCCAAGATCGCCTTAATAGTATAACCAAATAATGTAGAAAATATAATTTTGGTATAGAAGAATACCTATCACGCTATATCCAATATGTCTGAAGATGTCCTAAGGTGCCCAAATGTTCACCCTCCGATGTTGATCCACACAGGAATTGGTTCAAGACTCTAGCTCCACCAAAACTTGATTCTAATTGTTCAATCCTTCCAAAGGATTTAATTGGCTGATTTTCCTTCACTTCCTTCTTCCTTCCTACCTCTAAAACATTCACTAGCCTTTTTGTCCTAAAGAAGACCCTCTTGTCTTGGGTTAGGACAAAAGAGAGAGGCTTGTAAGAAAGAAGGGATAAGGGAGAGAGAAGGAGAGACTTTTTCTTTATGATCTTTAGAACCCCAAGGCACCTCCTTAATTATAAGAGATGGAGGGGATGCATCATAAAGGGATGCATCCCATCCACACACCTCATCATGATGAGGCATGTGCCAAGAGATGCATCCCATCATGATGGGGTGCTAAGAAGAAGGGTGTATCAACTTCTTTCTCACATCTTCCTCTTAAATCCTGATGATCCAAGGGCCTAAATGCAGTGAACCAAAGCCAATGGTCCAGATCTAGGCACCATCTAATGGTCCAGATCAAGGCATCATCATCCAAGGTGCCATCCAATGGTCCAGAAGCAAGATGCCATCACCGATGGTCCAGATTCAGGCGCTGAGCAACGGTCCAGATCTTTCATCCAGAGAGCCATCCAGTGGTCCAGATTCAGGCGCTGACCAATGGTCCAGATCCTTCATCCAGAAATCCATCCAATGGTCCAGATGAAGGCGCCAACCAGTGGACCAGATCCTTCATCCAGAAAACCATCCAATGGTCCAGATGAAGGCGCCAACCAGTGGACCAGATCCTTCATCCAGGGAGTGATCCAATGGTCCAGAAGTGATGGCCCTATCAAACCCAATCCAATTGGGTTTAACCAACTTAAAGAAAATATTAAAACCTAATCAAATCAGGTCTAATTAAAGCCAAATGGGTTTCAAACTCTTGGCTAACCCATATTAGGTCATGATCTAATCATATTAGATCAACCTAATCTAAGAATCATATTCGAATTTAATTTTGAATCAGGAGCTAGGATTTGCAACACGTGCTAGCATGTTCATCTTGCAAAACATGATCTAATCCAATTAGACCCTTGATCAATTCCCTTGTGTGTGACCCTTGGGTTCCTTATCTTAGCCAGCAGTAGGTGCAGGTGCAAGTTGACCTAATCTGATTAGAATACCTCTAATCCAATTTAGGTTCAATTTAGTGCTAAACCCTGACTTAGCAATCAGAACCTTTCTGATGCTTTGATTTAATCAAACTCTTTGATCTGATCAACCCACAAGACAAGATTGACGGTCTAGCAACGTATCATGTCTACCCGGAAGATGAGGAATGTATTGGGACAAATCCAAACATACCCTTCAATGGCAAGTTACTGTGCAATTCAATCCCTCAGTCATACTAACATCCTGAATAAGTGCATGAGTATGGATCAATATCAAACTCAATCACTTATTCATGTCTCTCTCAATCTTTTATATGATAATTCAAACAATGAAACATTAGAAACTCTTTCTAATATTCATTTTGCTTTGATCAAAGGCTTCTTGAATCATCATAAGATTAGAGTAAGTAGGATGTTACCTTCTCTTGCTAGAAGTGATTGATTCCTTGTTGACCTACTCACAACCTTCGTACAAAATCCACCATATCCAGAATACCCTGTACACAACGCAATGTCGTGAATGAGGGTAAACCAAAACATAGCTTCAAGTACACAGGTACATGGTGATCTCAGGTCTAAGGATCACTTGCACAACTCCCACTATGAGAACCATCTTTTGATAATTAAGTAAGAATCCATAAGATGTTCTCATGGCTGGTCATTTCAGTGAACTCATTCCTCTAATGAGCACCCACATCTTTGTATTAGTGTCTCACACAAGTGATTGTGAGATCAATCACCCTCTACATTGAGCGTACATAAGATGTGCCAGTCTTTTCGGTAATATTGATCTCCGACTCAATATACCAATTTGACTGGAAATATTCTAAATTAGGATTTTAGGATTTTAGGTCTCACTGGTATGATCTCATCATAACCCTAAAACCAATGTCCTAATTTATGGGGTTCATCATCCAATAATAAAATAGATAAGCAGCAAATGATGAAACACAATGCCTTTATTGATATATATCGAGTGTCAAAGTACATGATTTGAAGGATTACAAAGAGAAACCCATCAAATGATTGGCTTATAGGGCATCTACTTTTTCAATCTTCCACTTGCACTAAAGCCAATCGCCCTTATATTTTAACCCCATACCAATCGAGGTGACGATTGAATTGCTGTTGGTGGTAGAGCTTTAGTAAATGGGTCTGCTATATTGTTCTTTGTGTCTACTCGTTCAATCTTGACGTCTTGTCTTTCGATTATCTCTCGAACAAGGTGGAAGCGTCTTAAAATGTGCTTGGATCTATGATGAGACCTTGGTTCCTTAGCCTGCTGCAACAGCTCCAGTGTTATCGGCAATAAACTGGAACTAGTCTGGCAATCTCAGGAACTACACCCAGCTCTGTGATGAACTTCTTCATCCAGGACAGCTTCCTTAGCAGCTTCACTAACAGCTATGTATTCTGCCTCAGTAGTTGAGTCAGCTACAGTTTGCTGTTTGGAACTTTTCCAACTCACAGCTCCACCATTCAAAGTGAAGATATATCCAGAGATTGACTTGCTATCATCTAGATCAGATTGAAAGCTAGAATCTGAATAGCCTTCTAGTTTCAATTCTGATCCTCCATAAATCAGAAAAACATCTCTAGTCCTTCTCAAGTATTTGAGAATGCTTTTCACAATTTTTCAATGATCCTCCCCGGGATCTGCTTGAAATCTACTTACCATACCCAAGGCATAAGCTACATCAGGCCCTGGTACATAACATAGCATACATGATCGACCCTATTGCCGAAGCATAGGGAATAGAACTCATTCTATTCCTCTCTTCAGATGTCTTAGGAGACATCTTCCCTAGAGAGTTGTATACCATGTCCTATGGGTAAGAAACCTTTCTTACTTCCATCCATGCTGAACCTCTTCAGCACAATATCTATGTACCTAGACTGTGACAAACCTAGCATCCTTTTAGATCTATCTCTATAGATTCTTATACCAAGTATATAGGATACTTCACCCAAGTCTTTCATGAAAAATTTCTTTTGATAGCCAAGTCTTGACCGATTGCATCATTGGAACATCATTTCCAATGACCAATATATCATCCACATATAATATTAAGAAGACAATAGCACTCCCACTAGTCTTCTTGTACACACAAGGTTCATCTATATTTTTAATGAAGCCAAACTCTTTGACTATCATGTCAAAATGGATGTTCCAACTCCTAGATGCCTGCTTTAATCCATAAATGGATTTCTTAAGCCTACATACTTGATTTGCTCTCCCTCTTGAGACAAATTCCTCTGGCTGTGTCATATAAACCACTTCCTCAAGGTGACCATTAAGAAAGGGCGTGTTTTGACATCCATCTGCCAGATCTCATAATCATAGTATGGAGCTATAGCAAGCATAAATCCGAATAGATTTGAGCATAGCTACAGGCGAAAAAGTTTCATCATAATCAATGCCTTGTTTTTGCCTAAAATCTTTTGCCACTAGCCTGGCCTTGTAGTTTCTACTTGGCCATTCAGCTCCTATCTTCTTCTTGTATACCCATTTGCACCCTATTGGAATCACTCCCTCAGGTGCATCAACCAAACTCCACACTTTGGTTTGTATACATAGAATCTATCTCGGATTTCATTGGCGTCCAACCATCTATCAAGAGTCCCTACTCTTTGGACAGCTTCCGAATAGGTCAGAGGGTCATCGTTATCAACGATGTGGGCTTTCATCATTCTCAATGATAAATCCCATTACCTTCTCAGGTGCATTTCGCACTCTTTCTGACCTTCGAAAGGGAGTAGTGTGTAGTAGCTGTACCTCTTCCATGGGTACATCTGGTTGAGAATTATTATGTGTCTCACCTTGTAGGTCTTGGAACTTCATCAAGTTCAATTCTGTCTATCCTTGCCCTTTTCTAAGAAAAACTCTTTTTCCAAGAAAGTGGCATGCCCTAGCAACAAATACCTTTTGTTCGGTAGGATCATAGAAGATATATCCTAAACTGTCTTTAGGATAACCTACAAATGTACACTTGTCCGATCTAGCACTTAGCTTATGTCCAAAATTTCTTTTGACATAAGCATGGACAACCCCATATCTTAAGATACTTAGATTAGGTTTCTTTCCTTTCCATATCTCATATGGAGTGCTAGATACAGACTTAGATGGTACTCTATTTAATACTAATACAGCAGTTTCTAGGGCATGTCCCAGAAGAAAATTAGAAGATTTGTGAAGCACATCATGGACCGTACCATATCTAATAAGGTACGATTCCTTCTTTCAGCTACACCATTTAATTATGGCGTATATGGAGGTGTCCATTCAGAGAGTATACCCTTTAATTTAAGATAGTCTAAAAATTCACTAGAAAGGTATTCTCCTCCTTGATCAGATCGAAGGATTTTAATACACTTTTCAGCTTGTTTTTCGACCATACGTTGATACTCTTTAAATTTATCAAAGGATCGGATTTATGTTTCATTAGATACACAAAACCGAACCTGATAAGTCATCAGTAATGTGATGAAGTAAGAGTATCCACCTCTAGCTGGAGTTGATATAGGACTCGCACACATCAGTGTGTACGAGTCTAACAACTCACTTGCCCTTTCTCCATGTCCCGAGAATGGAGACTTGGTCATTTTAGCCATAAGACAAGATTCACAAGTTCCTAATGATTCAAAATCATAAAGGTCAAAGAATTTATCTTTATACAACTTGTGTAATCTTATCTCACTAATATGACCTAATCGGGTAATGCCAGAGGAGGGTATTATTAATATTCTCTCTTTTTCTTTTATTATCTTTGCCAATATGAAACATAACATTATTAAGACATAATACTAAAAGTCCATTTTCCATAGTGCCATGACAATAATACTCATTAGATAAAGAAATAGAGCAACCATTGCTCTTTCCATTTATTTCGAATCCTTTCTTAAGCAACAAAGGAATTGAAATTACATTTCTAATAATTTTTGGCATAAAATAAACAGTCTTCTAGCTTCAAGAACTTTTTCGGAGGGTAGCTCTAGTATGTAGGATGCCAACAGCTTCAGCCTGGATGGATTCTCCTCCAGCGCCATATAGCTCGAAGTCACCTTTCTTCAGAATTCTAATTTTCTGCAGTCCATGCAAAGATTTGCATATGTGAGAACCACAAACCGGTATCCAATACCCATGAATTAGAATCAGAAGAACTTAATGTCATATTGGCATGTAATAAAACATACCTTTTGATGCAACACTTTGCATCAGGCTTCACACTTGCAAGATAGCTCTTGCAGTTTCTTTTCCAATGCCCCGTCTTGCCGCAGTGGAAATAGGTACCGGGTCCAGAGATTTTCTTTTCCTTCTTCTTTTTGATGCGACTCTTAGGGTTTAATTTTTTCTTTGAACCCTTGTTACCCGTTTCTTCTTTGAGCTCTCATCACAAGAAGGATCGGACCCTTGTCCTTCTTGATGTGAGACTCTGCTGTTTTCAGCATATTTAGAAACTTCAGCAGGGAGGAATTCAGTTTGTTCATGTGATAATTCACAACAAACTGCGAGAATGAGTCGGGTAGTGATTGTAGGATCAAATCCTGACTGAGCTCACTGTCCATAGCAAAGCCAAGTTGACTCAATCGAGTGATCAAGTCTATAACCTTGTAAACAGTGGTCTTGCACAGACGATCCCTCGATCATTCTAGCACGGAATAACTGCTTAGATATCTCATATCTAGCAGTTCTGCTCTGCTCACCATATAACTCCTTCCAAGTTAAGGAGTATGGAGTGAGTATCCATGCTATCATGCTGCCTCTGCATCATTATTCATAGAAGCAAGCATGATACATTTGACAGTCAACTGTCATTTTTCCACATACGATATGTGGCCAATTTCTCCTCAGTTGCATCTTCCTGCTGACCCTAGGTCAGGGGTTTCAAGAATGTAGGAAAGTTTTCTTGTGTGAGAACAATCTTTAAAATTCCTCAACCAGTTCACATAGTTGGGACCAGTCAATTTGTTTGTATCTAAGATACCTCTAAGTGAAGTGAAGATGTCATTTTTGCAGAATTAATCTATAATTACAAAGAACACTAATATAAGCAGACCAATCATGATGACATGTATCTCAATCCGACAAGGACTTTTATCTAATTGTTACTCCCACTATTTTTATCGTAATATCATAACCCTCAAGTATGATGAACGAAGAAAATACTAATTTTTGTTTAGTGGGGTTGAAGATCCAAATTCCTTATAAAAGACCTTGTGGGAATCACAACAAGCCCTTATAAGTTCAAAGGTAGGAAACTCTTTCCAATTGCATCTCATGTAATTTCCAACTTTATTCTGTCCTCTAGCACACATATGTCTTGTGAGAATCACAACCAAACTATTTGTGTCTAGTTAAGTCAAACCCTTCATTTTTATACAGTCATATTTGAATAATGCTGCCCTGTGGGAATCACAACAAGGCAACATATTAAAATATGCCATATGCATCATATGCACCAAGATATTAACAATATCAATCCCTAATACTAGCCTTGTGGGAATCACAAACAAGCTAGTGTAGATATTGACATAATAATATCTAAGCATGAAGGAAGGACCTTTATAGTGTTATATCAGCAATTAGCTTTTCCATGGAAGGTCAATCAAATAGTTGGGCCAGGTAAGCACGATGGGAGGCTCTCCTTACTTAGTAAGGTCCTAATTAAATAACCACCTGTAGCCTCTTTCCCTAGACACTAACTTAGTCAATTGATTCAGAATGGCTCAGCTTAAAGCAATTAACTACTACGACTTAATTATGAATTTAGTGAGGGCTTTCAAATAGTAGTATTTTACTAACATTAAGCTCAACCATAGAGGACAATCAAATAATTGGCCAGGAAAGCAGGTGGAGGCAACCCCTCAATTCAGAGAGTGAGGTCCTAATTAAGTAACCACCCTGTGTTCTTCCTTCCTAGACACCAACTGAGTCGATTGTTCCAGAATGGGTTAGCTTCAATACTACTATATTGGTCTCATTGCACATTCTATAATTTGTACTAGCAATTATACTGTGCTACAACATTGTTGCCCAGAGATGGTCACCCAAGAGGGGGTGAATTGGGTGTTTAAAACTTTTTGACTAATTAAAAAAAATAAAACACGCAAATGTAAGAACTAAAGTAAAGATAGAGGGATGAGAACAGTCAATCGCAAACACAAGGTTTTATAGTGGTTTTGGAGCTTCCACTGCTCCTACATCCACTCCCCAAAGCACCTTTGGGAATTTCCACTATAATCCAAGATTACAGTCCGGTAGTTTTGCGAGTGCACTACCCAACTCGTTGTTTTACACCGGGCTAACAACAAACCCTATAACCCCCAATTTCACCTAGGCTTGGGACGCCCTTTCCTTGTTCCAAGTCCCTTGACTGGAACAAGCACAATATTGAAAGAGTTTTACAAACGATTGGAAAGCTCTAAATAAGCAAATATAACAATGATAACTTTAAAACCCGGAAGAATCCTTTTGCCGTTGGAAGCGTGGAAAATGATGAGTTCTTCCGATGTGGATCGCGTAGGCTTGAGTGTGAGCTTGTGAATGCCGGAGCGGAAGAGTAGTAGTTGAGCTTGAAATCAGTTGGAAAACTTGAAAGCACTTGATTTCTTCCACTTGAATGCACTAACTCCCCTTGAACCTCTTTTTCTTTCTCTCTCTTGAATGATCTTGCTTTGGGGTTGGTGAGAAGTTATTGAGAAGCACTTAGGAGCTCCCTTTTATAGCCCAAAAAGCAAATATAAGCCGTTAGAGATAAAGTAAAAGAGATTTGAAATTCAAACCAAACCTGCAAAAGTTGTCAGTCGCGTCCCAGGCGCTCCGGAGACGTCTCTGCTTCAACGCGAGACGTCTCGGCTGTATAAATTTACTTTTCACTTTGTTTGGGGTCGACTCGGCACTTACGGGGACGACTCCGATGATGAACGGTTTGAATCCTTGTTTTTCTGTTTTTCTGAGAGGGTCGCCTCGGCGCTTTACAGGGACGTCTCGGCTTGTTTGCACTTTTTGCATGGGGACGACTCCGCTGCCTTGGGGACGACTCCGTCGTTATAACTCCGAAAAACATGTTTTCTGGAATTCTCTGAGAGAGTCGACTCCGCTCTTTCAGGGGACGTCTCCGCTGCCTTAACTCCAAAAAAGACATCCTCTGGAAAACCCTGAGAGAGCCGACTCCGCTACACTGGGGACGACTCGGAAACTCAGCTTTTTAACCTGCGGGGACGACTCCGCGTACTGTGGGGACGGCTCGCGCGTATCACTTGAAATCTGCCTTTCTGCTGCCACTGAGAGAGTCGACTCCGCTACTGAGAGAGTCGACTCCGACCCTGCGAGACGCCTCGCCAGGTGCCGGGGACGTCTCCAAGTGTGCCAGTTCTTCCTGTTTGTGCCAGAGACGTCTCTGAGACTATCCGGAGACGTCTCGGCTGTCCCTGATCTATTTTCTTCATCTCAAAAATTCTTCAATAAATCCTTAAAAATTATGGGAACTTGCCTAGACATTTCTTAACAATATTCTTAATAAAACACATGAATTTCTCAATTAAATTGTTAAGATAAATGGAATTATACTCTAGTGTTTTGTATTCATCAAAATCCATTAGGGGGTCAACAATCTCCCCTTTTTGATGATGACAAAACACTGAGTATATGCAAAATTCGAATTTTAAACATATACATAGTATTTGATCAGATGTACAAGTCTAATGTTTTGATTAGAGCTAGATACAATGTGCATAATTTAAAATAGTCAATTTTCAGTTCTATCCTTATGCATAAAATTAATCTTAATAGCTCTTGAGCAATTTTAGCATATCAACTGAATTTGAATCAAGTTAAAATGAAATATTGATGCTAAAGATAATTAAAAGCTAAGTTCTTTTTGACTCCCCCTTTCTTTTTCAGAAGGGCAATTATCTTAAAGCCAATATTCTTCAATTTTATCTTTTCTAATTCAACTTTGGAGTATGAATTTCGTATTTTGCATTCCAATGTATCCAATATCCATATTGGTTCTACTCCCCTTTTTGCATTTCATAATTAAGTTCTACTCCATATACTCCATATATATATATATCTACTTTATTTTTCCATAAATTTTGCATTCCAATGTATCTAATATCCATATTGGGTCTACTCAAATATAAGTTCTATAAGTTCTATTATATCTACTCCCCCTTTTTG
>NW_024069722.1:0-31372 GCF_009389715.1 Phoenix dactylifera
GCGTCCGAGGTCGTAGTGGGGACCTTGGCTGAGGCGGGACCTCTGTCGAGGCTGTCCCCGCTGTCGAGGCGGGCTTCTCAGCCGAGGAGGTTCTTCTCTCGGCGGCTTCTTTGGCGGGCCGCGCTCCTCACGGCGTTTCTTCTGCTTCTTTGAAGCTGGTTCAGTTGCACCCCTCCTGGAGGCAATAGCCTCCTCGGCCTTAGCATACTTCCGAGCTCGGGCCAGCATCTCGGTGAAGTCGGCAGGGAAGCTTTTCTCAATAGAAAAGAGGAATCTGTAGGAACGAGCCCCAGTTTTTAAAGCCGACATGGCTATTGACTGGTCCAGCTCGCGGACTTCCCACGTGGTGGCGGTGAAGCGGTCAAGATACTTCTTGAGGGATTCCCCCTCCTTCTACTTGATATCTAGGAGGGAGTCCGATGTCCGCCGCTGACGTCGGCTGGCAGCAAAGTTGGTAGCGAACTGCCTGCCGAGCTGCTCGAAAGTAGATACCGTGCTCGGCTTCAGCCCGAAAAACCAAAGCCGAGTTGTCCCTCGGAGGGTCACCGGGAAGGTCTTGCAGAGCACGGCCTCCGAGGACCCTTGCAGTGCCATGAGTGCTCGGTAGCTTTCCAAATGGTCGAGGGGGTCGGTAGTTCCGCTGTAGGGCTCCACTTGAGGCATCTGAACCTCGAGGGGACCGGCTCGTCCTCGATTTGGCGGAAGAAGGGGGACTTGGTGGTGAATTCGAAATCCCCCTCCTGTCTTGCCTTCTTGCTGTGGAGCGCTTCGATTCTGGCGCTCCAGGTGCTCGACTTTTCTGTCGAGCTCTCCAATCCGAAGAATGTCATCGTGGTTTGCTCCAGCTCACGGTGGGACCGGGGCCGACTCGGCTTCGGAGAGTTGGGGTCTTCTGTTGAGACTTCCCCCCGGCAGCTCTCTCTGGAGGGACACCCACCCTTCGTTGTTGGCCCTGGAAGAGCCATGAAGGTTCTGGCCTTGGAGAATCGGGCCGTTGGGAGGAAACTCCGGCGGGATCTGGGCCTGTGGGGGGAGCGTAGGTAAGGGCTTCCTCACGCCACAGACCTTGAACGGCAGCGGCCAAGGCCTGGACTTGCTGCACCAGGGCGTTGAATTGTTCCGGCTGGACCTGAGGAACCGGGTCAGCCGGAGTAGGCAAATTCTGGACGGAGTGTCCAGGACTCTGCGGGGGACGCCGGAAAATGTTGGAAGCTCCCTTACTTCTCAGCTTCATGATCGCGACTCGGGCCCTTCCTCTAGCGCCAACTGTTGCTGGAAATGGACCCGGGGGTGGCCGTCGGGCTGAGGAGGGGGGAGCTCCGGTGGGCACTGGTGGGTGGCGGTCCGTCGGCGAGCGGCGTTCTCCATAAGGGTGCCTGCAAAAAAGCCGGTGCCGGGTCTTCCGGCGCCGGCCCTTCAATGCTTAAGTCAGAGGGGGGGCTTAGTTTTTTAGAGAGGAGGAAGATATATTTTTTGCTGAGTTTTTCTCCGTCCAACCCCCTCGGGAAGGAAGGGTCCCATTTTTATAGGGGGGTCGGATTAACTGTGATGTGATAGGTCGAGGCCGTCGTACGACTCAGCACGTTGCTTGAGCTGGCGTGCGATCAGGTGAATCATTGCCTTGATGTCGGAGGTGAGGTCGGGATCAGAAAGTTGTCACGGCCGACTGGACCTTGCTGAGCCGATTTGCCGTGGAGAGCTGAGGATCCGTAGGTAACAGGAGCCACGCGCATTAATTGTTGAGTGAGTCAGAGATATGCATTAATTATTGAGTGAGTCGGAGATATGCATTAATTGTTGAGTGTACTGTGGGTTTGCAGAGATCATGCGTATTAAATGCTGGAGGCGGTGGCAGGGTATGGCCCCTGGCCAGACTTCGGAAGGGTACAACCGTAGTAGGTGGGCGGCGAGGACGGACCTCCGAGGTCGGGAGGTCTCCGGGTCGGAAGTGCCGAGGTCGGACGCCGACCTCGGCCGTCCAAGGTCGGCCGTCATGCGGTCTTCTGGTGACGAGGTTCTCATGTACTAAGGGGGGAAGCTGCATTCCCCCAACAGTGCTCATCCTGTGCAGTTCTATAGAGGTATGGGGAAAACGTTTGATCAGAAAATCCATCAGTGTAACTAGAATCTACTTTGTTAATAATATGAATGATACCTTGGAGACCCCCTTTTATAGGAGACTCCTCTAGAAGTGAAAAACCTCATTTGACCTAATTCACTTACAATATGCATCTCAAACAAGAATTTGCTGCAATGATCTTTGTTTTTTTGGATAGATATTCTCCATCATTTTTTTAAAGCATAGTTATTCTTACTTAATCTTTGTTCAAATCTCTTTCTAGCTAATAAGGTTGTAGCCATGTAGACAGCAACCCATCTAAGAGTTTTTGTATCGAACATGAATTAGGCCTACTGAAAGCAACATTTCTAATAAATAAATAGACTTTTTTCTTTAAGGAAAGAAAACCCTTTTGACATACCATTAGAAGCCGTCCACCAAGGGCTTGTGATTGTGTGCAATTGATCAAGTCCTACAAACTCGAGATGCGACAACAATTATCTAAACTTCTAGCTAGTCGGCCAACGGACCTCACGACAAATGTTCTTATCTTGGACTGATTTTTTATTGTAGCTTGCAAAAGAACAAAATTTCTTACGCATGATTCAATCATCATAAGGCCTTTGAATGCTAAGGGGCGTCCTGCATCTATTATCGAGGTTGACTGACAAGGCCCATCTTCTCGAATGACTATGGCCTTTGGCGCCCAAGTTGTTTTTCCAAGAGTGCAAGCCATGTCTCCCTCACCTGTCCAAACACCTTCATGGACCTGATTTATATTGTAGCAGGCCGATCTACCAAAAGTTACCGGGCATTGACCCAATCCTCTTGTAGAACCTAGTCCTCTAGTAGAATTAACCTCATCTAACTTCTAAGCATGCTTTGAATAGTTGCTATCTCTCTCTCTCTCTCTCTCTCTCTCTCTCTCGCGCGCGCGCGCGCGCAAAGAGAAATGACCCAATCCACTGGCATCAGAGCATAGGTTTAAGATCATTTGAGATTATGATAGAAATAATCTGTAAGGTCTAGTGTAGAAGGGTTAGACAATTTGTGTCTCAAGTTATAATTAGTGGGGTTTGATAAATTTTGGATCTTTTTGATTTCAGCATAGAGTAGTATTTTGGTTGGAAAATATTTAGCGGACCTAGAAATTTTGGTGAGTTTCAATTAGAGCAGCACAGCGAAAATATGGTGGGTTTAGAAGGTTATAGATCATGAGAAGCTTCCTATGCTTTAGTGGTCTACTTTTGCTGTGAATAGATCGGGCATGTTATGATTCTGTAATAGCTTGGTAAGACAAAGAGCAGTTGATTCATTTGGTAGAGAAATATAGTGGTCTTATCAAGGATTAAGATATTGGTGGATTGTTAGAAAAGATAAAGAGTAACGAATTCAGATTAGCACAAGGAGCCATCTTATGCAATGACATTGATTGGGGGCTACCTAGAAGTTCATGATGAGATGGAGGCTAAGTACGTACCCTCAAGGTGTGAAATCCTCTGGCAAGTCAATTTGAAGATTTTTTTTTTTTTTTTTGGGCGGGGGGGGGGGGGGGGGGGGGGGGGTGCGAATTTGAGAACCTAGGTTTGAATCGAGTAAAACCAATGAAAAAAAAAAAAGAAGAAGCCTAGACCAATTCCCTCACACATGCCTTGCACATGAGGCGGGGGAGGTAGACTACTAACGAGAGTCTGTCTCCTTTCCCAACTTCATCGGGTGAAGAAAGTTTAGGGCTCGCCAGATTTGGGTGGAGCTAAGATTCTCCATCTCAGTACTAGACCTCGTACGGGTACCATACTAGTACAGTGTCAGTATCGTATGGTATGTAATTTTTTTGGTATACCGAGTGTCAGTACGCCACCCATACTGGATATCGGTATCGAACCGGTACGGTACTTGGTCCTTTAGTTTTTTGGTATGACGTGCGGCCTCCATCCCTCTCCCCTATTCCTTCTTGCACCGCAAAGAAGAAAAGGCAGCAAGTGTTTCTCCTTTTCTTCTCCCCTCTCCTCTTCTTTTTCCTCAAGAGGGAGCAATCAAAGTGTTGGTTGCTAAAAACGAGAGAGAGATTCAGCCATCAAAAGCAATCTCTGCAAGGGAGCTAGCACCCCAAAGAGATTCAGATGCTTGAATTGGCCCTCTACCTCATGTGGATACCTGTAGAGGCCGAACGCGTGTGCGGCTTTAAGCGAGCCTTTCAACATTACCACGATCATTAGATTGCGGTGA
This sequence comes from Phoenix dactylifera, assembly GCF_009389715.1. Taxonomy (NCBI): domain Eukaryota; kingdom Viridiplantae; phylum Streptophyta; class Magnoliopsida; order Arecales; family Arecaceae; genus Phoenix; species Phoenix dactylifera. The sequence goes on from NW_024069722.1 coordinate 4,289, forward strand.
ACATCTACTCACACAAGGTGAAGATCTGATCTTCCTTATCTAATGCAATTAATCCTAATCTATCTACGAACGGTTTTAAAATATGTTCATGCGATGAATGGCGTCGTGTGTGCTTCTTCCGCTGCAGATTTGATTTTCTGCAGCATGCACGGCATCCCAACAACCCTCTGTTCCCTTCTCTGGCGAAGTACGCCATGCAATCTTCTTGGGCTTCCGCCAGCCCTCGGAGTCCGGCGATGACTGAGACTCGCTCAGCCCTCCCTTGGCCAGACTCGGTCCCGAGTTGGCATGAACTGGTCTCCGGGTTGGCTCAGTTTGGGTACTCACCCTCCCCTTCGACCTCGCTGCAACCCTAGCTGCACCTCCTCCTCGCTGCGCCAGAACTCTGGAAATGGTCATCCAGGGACCGAACACCCTCAGCCTGCTCCCCCCGGATGAGTTCCCCACCATTGCCGTTGAAGAGCCGCTGGGATCCCCAATAACCTCCAAGTCTGATCTCCCTCCCACCTCGCAGAACCGACACTCAGCTGCCTAGTGTCCGGCGTGGGCACAGAGGTAGCATAGGCTCGGCAGGTCTTCGTAAACGAAGGCCTGCCAAAACCTCTTTTTCCCCCACTGAACTAGCATGCCACGTACTAGAGGAAGGCCGGCGTCGACCTCGACCTTGGCACGGGCATAGCCGATCCTCCGCCTTTCACTCGACACCGCATCGAGCGCCACCGGCCTTTCCGCTTCCGCCACCATCTCCAGGATTGATGCACTGTCCCAATACTCCAATGGTAGACCCGATAACCTAATCCAGACTATTGTCTGGCTAACCGACTGGGCGCCCGAGATGAAGTCTGGTCACCACTCTTCCATCGCCATCAACTGGCCCCCCACTAACCACGGGGCAGCTGCCATCGCCGCCGCCCGCTCCTCCCCTGATCCGAAGCCAATGGTCAGAAGGCCCTCCGCCATTGGGAGAACCTCCATCGGTAGCTGAAGCTTTGCCCGACCTTTGAGGTCGCGAGCTACCACCTCTGCCGGAACGCGCCCCCCTAGACTCTTGGCGTGCATAGCCCTCCCCTCCCAATCACTCCTCGCCTGCATCATCCTTTCCGTCGGCAAGATCACCACCCGAGGAAACCGTCACTCACGTTCAACCAGTTCCTCCTCGGTGAACCGGTGGCATACCATCTCCGGTTGAGGCGGAGCCCCCCGCGCCACCCCAGCCCACCGTGGTGATTGGGAGTCTTTCTTAAGCAACTCAACTTTCCGGTCCAAGCCAATCTAGGCCGGTCTAAGCCATCATGAGCCGGTCTAACGGACAAGGCCTTTACAAAGGCGAAGGGGGAACGCCAAGGAGAAGACGGGAGTGCGAGCAACACTGTTTGAACAAATGACTTTGTAAAGTAGAAATTGTGGTTGGTGGCATTCTTTTCTTTACCCTATCAGTATCAGTCTAGAGTCGACGTTTTCGTAAAGAAAGGAGATGGGGTCGAGCCGACCAATGTCCCAACCATTTCATGGCAGATTTGGTGGAACGAGAAGCTGACCTCAATCAGTCAAAGTCAGTGTAACCCGGACGGAGCATTGCATGCATGGAAGGTAAGTGATGAGGGGATTCATCCTTCTGCCATCATCCGTTAAAAGCCATCATGATGTGCTACAACCCAATAATGTTTTCCCGTCAGGCTCTTGTTCGTAGGATTCACATGCTGACATGTCATTTTATCACCGAGCTCACAAGCGTGACTCATGAGTGGATGATCAGTCACACGCAGATCATGCCAGCACGTAGTGTAAACATGGGCATTGCTTTTCGCTATTTCCCAAAAGGTAATGTAAACATGTCTACTACTGGGCCAAAACTGGAGGGATGCATGGACTCGCATGGGGCACGTAACTTTAATTAGAACACCAACCCCCAGCTTAATTAGTTTCCGGACATGCTCTTCGGGTAGCGGTTTCTTTGCTTATTTGTAAGAAAAACTGAGAGTTTGGCTTTGTTACAGTCCGTTATACGAGGAAACATGAAGAGATGGCCATTCCCTCTTCTCCTCGTTTTCACTCTCTTCTCACCTTCAATTGCCGGAGACTCCTTGACTCCAACCACATCACTCCTCGACGGCCAAACTCTGGTCTCGGCTGGTGGAATCTTCGAGCTTGGCTTTTTCAGCCCAGGTAATACACTTAACAGATACTTGGGCATATGGTACAAGAAAATTCCAGTTCCCACAATCGTATGGGTCGCCAATCGAGCCAGTCCTCTCACAGATTCCACTGGAGTTGTAAAGATCCGCAAAGATGGGAGTCTAGTCCTACTCAATGGCGTAGCCAAAGTTGTCTGGACTTCGGACTCGACAGCAAGTGCCAGTAATCCAGTAGCACAGCTCTTAGATTCTGGAAACTTTGTCCTTAGAGCAGAAGAAAGCATTGCTTGGCAGAGCTTCGACTACCCTTCGGATACGTTGCTGCCCGGCATGAAGCTTGGATGGAATCTGAAGACGGGGCTCAACCGGTACATTAGTTCATGGAAGAGCTCCGATGACCCGTCACCGGGGTACTACTCGTTCAAGTTGGATCCCCATGGATCGCCGGAATTGTTCCTATATAGGGAGTCTACAAAGATTCATGCAAGCGGCCCATGGAACGGGCTTGAATTCAGCGGCGTTCCCCAGCTGAAATCTGATCAAAATTTCCGTTTCATTTTCATCTCTAACCAGGATGAGATCTACTACACGTGTGAGATAAACAACAGCTCCGTTGTTTCGAGGTTGGTGGTGACTACATCCGGTCAGCTCCAACGTTTCGTGTGGCTCGACGCCATCCAAGATTGGCACGTCTTCTGGTCGGATCCGAATGACCAGTGTGATCGTTATGCGGCGTGTGGTCCTTTCGGTGTCTGCAATTCTAATCCTTCACCTACTTGTAGCTGCCTGAAAGGATTCCAGCCAAAATCACCGCAAAAGTGGATTCTGAGAGATGGCTCTGATGGGTGCGTGAGGATTACTCGTTTGGACTGCAAGGGAGACGGATTTGTAACGGTGAGTAATATGAAGTTGCCAGACACCACGAGTGCCACCGTGGATAAGAGCATGAGCCTCGACGAGTGCAGGGAAAGTTGCTTGAAGAATTGTTCTTGCAGGGCTTATGCTAGCGCTAACATCAGCGGAGCGCTGAGCGGTTGTATCATTTGGGCCACTGATCTGATAGACCTCAGGAATTTTGTGGACGCTGGGCAAGATCTTCATGTAAGGCTTGCGGCATCAGAACTAGGCATGTACCATAACTTCATATATTGCTTAATTTTCTCTCTGTAGCTCTACTTCATTTTTCTTTCTTGGTAAGAACAAGATTATTTGCTTTGCTTTTATGTTATAGATATGTTTATATGCTGTTGGATGAATGACGATATGCTCTTATTAAATGCCTGTACGTTACTAGTTATTATTATACTTCCCTAGCTTGTTTCAATTTTGAGAGTTATTATATTTCCCTTGTTTCAATTTTGAAAATTGCAAGGTGGCGCTTGATGCTTGATTTCAGAATTTTAGCTTTTGCCTATAGACAGACTTCAATCAAAGATTCATTCGACACTTTATTATTTCTTTTATTGCATAAAAATTAAGCTTTCTTCAATGGTTGATTCGAAAAGGAAAGTCATGTACTATGGTGCACATTAAGTAGCCTAAAACTGTGGAAAAAAGCTGTCTTTGGGAGTACTTTAAGAGATGGTATCCAGGAACACCTCAAAGTAGTCACGGGTAGACCAGCAAGACGAACACTCCATAATCTAATGGTCCATCGTGTAACTCGTGTTTTTTTTGGAGTATTTAATTATTCATTCAATTATTAAATATAGGATAGGGCGCATGGCTTTATTGCTCAAAAAAAAAAATGTTAAATAGGAGAAGTAATGTCCATGTAATGAATTCTTTCTTCAGGAATACATGACATCAGGTCAAAACCAACTTTACACCTGCATTTAGGGGTGACAATGGGTTAGGACAGAACTAGGCCTGAAGCTATCCCAAAGTGCAAAGCTCACGTCCGAGCCCAGCATGCAGGGCCAGAGGTATCAGGCTGTAGCCCTACCCTGAGTCGAGATATATTTGCGGGCCGGTCTGGACTCGAAACAGGCCATTCATTGTCCCACTTACCCATCCCAGGTTCAGCCCGAAAATATTGTCGGCTTTTATTTCCAGGCCTAAACCTGGCCGCTGCCCTTAGCCCGGGCCCGGTTTTCTCCGGGCCGGGTCTTCGGGTTGTTCAAGCCAGCCTGGCCCATTGACATCCATATTGAAACTTGATCCTTCACCACCGAAGCAAGGATCCTTGGGGAGTGGTATCACCTTTGGAGTCTTTGACCACCTTTATTAAATATGCTTTAGTTGGACGATTTGTTTTTTGTTTTTATGTTTTTGAAGGCAAGGTATGATGAAATATTATTTTAAAGAAAATTGTACGCCACAGAAACCTTCTTGGGGACATCTCTAGATGCCATATTGCTAGAACTAGTTGTGTATGGTAAAACTAATTGATTCTTGTTTGCTTTAGCTAATATGAATTCAGGGCAAAGTAGAAGGAATTCAAACAAGAAAAAAGTGGTAATTGTCACTGTATTGATATTTTCTGGGTTGCTTCTCTTGGGGATTGGTGGCCGTTGTGTTTTGAATGGCATGGTCAACCGCCGCCGTCGTAGAACATCTTTACCCTCATTCGGTGGACGTGAACCAACTGCTTTCCAAGCAAAAAGGCATTGTTCAGATGATGAGATAAGTGCTTGCAAAGAACTAGATGTTCCATTCTTTGATGTTGAGACCATATTGGCTGCGACGAACAACTTCGCCATCGAAAATAAAATTGGAGAGGGTGGATTTGGCCATGTTTATCAGGTAGCAATGTGATCTCAAATACTCACTCTACATATAAGAGCAATTTTTTCTTATTGAATCGAATGAATTTTGAAAAAAAAAAAGACATCATCATCAACTTGTGGATTGACATTGGACAGGGCAAACTCAAAAATGGGCAGGACATAGCTGTGAAAAGGCTATCTGAAAATTCATCACAAGGACTTGACGAATTCAAAAATGAGGTTATATTGATTGCTAAACTTCAGCACAGAAATCTTGTGCGGCTTCTAGGTTGCTGCATTCATGGAGGAGAAAGGATGCTAATCTATGAATACATGCATAACCGAAGCTTAGACACCTTTATATTTGGTTTGTGCTTCACACTTCTTCCTTCATATTAACTAGTAGAAAGTTAGAAGACATAAGCCACATGACAGTCAGCTTCATAACTACATGCTAGCAAAATATCCATTAACATTTTGTCACTAAGCCTCACAATAATAATGCCTGCATTTGGCTGCTATTCACATTCTTGAATTGAAGCATACATTGAAACCCTAAATTATGTTAATGTCACTTGAAACATTGGCAGATGAAGGAAAACGTTCATTGTTGAGTTGGCAAAATCGCTTCGCCATCATACTAGGGATCGTGCGTGGACTTCTCTATCTTCATCAAGATTCTAGATTTAGAATAATACACAGGGACCTAAAAGCTGCCAATGTCTTGCTCGATAGAGAGATGAACCCCAAAATCTCAGATTTTGGAACGGCAAGAGTATTTGGAGATGATCAGACTGATGCACATACCCGCAAAGTGGTGGGGACATTGTAAGTACCATTTTTCAAAGATTTTCCAATCATTAAATGACTGTTTGCATGACCCTCTAACTATTTTCTTCTAATGATGCAGTGGATATATGTCTCCTGAGTATGCAATGGACGGCATATTATCCATAAAACTTGATGTCTTTAGCTTTGGCGTTTTAGTATTAGAAATCATCAGCGGCAAAAGAAACAAAGGATTTTACCAATCTGAGCCACAATCAAACCTCATTACATATGTAAGTGCAAGGAAAAATAGCCTTTTTATTTTATGTCAACGCAACATATCTTTTGGCAAGCATGGTTCTACATGCATCACAAGAAACTATGGAATTTGTTTTAGGCTTGGAAGCTGTGGAAGGAAGGAAAGAGCTTCGAGTTGCTCGATGAATCTTTGGAGGACTTGCATAACATTTCTGAAGTCCTGAGATGCATCCAAGTGGCTCTCTTATGCGTTCAAGAGCAACCCAGAGATAGACCAATGATGTCCTCAGTTACCATGATGTTGGCTAGTGAAAATGCTACACTGGCAGAACCAAAGGAACCTGGTTTCAGCACTGGAAGAGGCTCCATTGATATCATAACATCTAGGCACAGTGTGAATTATATAACAGTAACAACGGTGCGGGCTAGATAGAGTTTATTTTCCTTATATTTAGTTAAAGCACACTGCCTCTGTTGATACGTTCTTCCCTTTTCCTTGTTGAGGGAATATTAGTAACTCTTCTTGAATGTATCATGCTGTTCAAAAATCTCTAGATTTGAATTAGTATTGATGTTTTCCTTCCTTCTACAGTAACAGCTCCTAAATTCTTTCCCTCTTTCTGCAACAACCTAAGACCTCACCCAAAATGGCTAGCCAGAAGGTATTATATTTGGGTTTCTTGATCCTATATAAGTATTCAAGAACTACCCAACAAATAACCAACATGGGACTAAACACACGTCCGCATGGATCCTCACATACTCCCCTCATTTAAGCCTAACGTCCTCGTCAGGCTAAGGGTTTAAATCCATTCAAATCTAATCACAAACACCACGATCGGCTTATGGTCAGCCTCAATGAATCTGTGCTACAGTATCCCCTAGTTCACATAGGTTATGGATCGGATCCACTTTGATACCATTTGTAACAACTCAAGACCTCACCTAAAATGGCTAGCCAGAAAGTATTATTTGGGTTCTTTGATTCTGTATAAGTACCCAAGAACTACTCAGTGAATAACCAATGTGAGACTAAATATACGTCTGCACGGATCCTCACACTTTCTGCATCATCTTCTTGTTAACCTCTTTTCTTTTTAATAATGTCAGTTGGCATAGCCCTTCTTCAAAGAAAGAATAAAATCAAATAAAAATAAAAACAGAGAGAGAAGACATCATATTCCAGGACTTCCAACTTTTTCACCTATCAGAACCCAAAAGAATCGAGCGAAGCCGAGAACAGATTGAAACACTCATCAAGTATTTTATCTTGTATTTTAAATGATGACAGCATCTTTGAGAGATCGAGTAATTCTTTTTTTTTTCTTTTTTTTTGAGATAAAGGGAAGCATTAAGCCACCCAATGTTAGGTGATTCAAATAACTTTTCCGACGCGTGCTTTCCTTTCTTCCACTTGAATCTCAAATCAATCCCTTCTCAGAAAAAAGGCATTTAGTTCCAGATTTTTGTTTGTGAATGGAACGACATAACTCTTCCCATTCAAATATTGACTAAACCTTTTACTAGTTTTATAGTTATGCCCCTGTCATTGGAGATGGAACTCAATTAACTCACCCAACTTCTTAAAAAATGAAACGTATCATAAAGGTTGTCGCCATATCAAGTCAATTGGGCATGGAGGTCCATCGATAAATGTATTCATGATGTTTCCAATACGGTGTGGAAATTTGTCTGACAGAATTGAGGTTTTGTGATCCACAAGACATTTAAAATAGAATGTCTGACCTGATCTATATAAATGATGACTAAAAGTTGTTTTCAGTTAATTTATTAGAAAAAGGACATGAAATGCCTTACTCTGACGTCGCTTCCGAACATTATTATTATTATTATTATTATTATTATTTCATTAAAATGGGAGGTTACACGGTACATAAATTAAAAATTGTAAGGCCTGTGCATAAATTTTTAATTACTCAAAAAATTCAGTGAACAAAATATGGGAAGCCGACGAGTTACACGATAATCTTCATGTTATGTAGAAGAGACATCAACCGCATATCAGCCGAGGAAAAAGCACGGCAGGAAGATCAACTTTTTCTTTTTCCAGTACAAAGAAGAATGATGGTTTAACTTCCGTTATAAGTTGTTTTGACGAAGTCCAAGCGTTCGAAAGAATGGAAAAAAAATTCATTTATGGCAAGTCAACTCTTTGCTCTACGTCTTCCCCTAGTCAAAAAACGTAGATTCCATCCAGACAGAAAATTCAACATCGGATCAAGAAGTTCGCTGAGTTTTAAAATAGAAAAAACAAAAAAGCAAACAAAGAAAGAAACCCACAAGATACATGCAACGGGAAAGTTTTAGAATTTTCAACCTACCGGAAACTTGAGGCAGTAAAGGAAGGCAGCTGCACTTCCAGAAGCCCATCAGAATTCGAGTCAAAACTGGCCTACTGAACCTGCTTATGGTAGATATAAAACCATGCCGCAGGAATACCACAGGAATAAGCAAGTGAAAGCCATGAAGGCTTGGCCACTTTCTCTTCTTTTCCTCTGTAGCCTCTTGTCTCCCTCCATTGCAGGAGATACCATCACCCCGAGCACACCGCTCAGCGATGGCGAAACTTTGGTTTCAGCAGGTGGGAACTTTGAATTAGGCTTCTTCAGCCGGGGCAATTCGAAGAATAAATACTTGGGCATTTGGTACAAGAATATCTCAACTCATACAGTTGTTTGGGTTGCCAACAGAGAAGCTCCGCTTACCGACCGTACTGGAAGTCTAAACATCAGCAGCGATGGAAATCTCATCCTCTCCAACCAGACAGCCAAGGTTTTCTGGTCGACGAATTCATCGAAAGCAAGCAGTCCGGTGGCACAGCTCTTAGATACCGGGAATTTTGTTCTGAAAGAAGGTAACAGTGATTCATATAGCTTCTTGTGGCAGAGTTTCGACTACCCATGCGATACGTTGCTTCCAGGAATGAAACTTGGATTGGATTTAACAACTGGTCTCGACCGATATCTTACCACATGGAAGAGCACCGATGACCCTTCACCTGGGGACTACTCCTTCAAGCTCGATCCCCATGGATCGCCGGAATTCTTCATATGGAAGGGATCGACGAAAGAGTATCGAAATGGTCCTTGGAACGGGATTCGATTCAGTGGTGAGCCTGAGATGGACTCTGACAGCTACTTCACCTTTGAATTTGTCGATAACTCGCATGAAATATATTACATGTATCAAGTTGCGGACAGCTCGATCATCTCCAGGTTTATGCTGAACCAATCGATGATTCAACGATACGTCTGGTTTAATTCAACATTAGGGTGGAGCCTCTATTGGTCCATGCCAAGGGACCAATGCGATTATTACGCTCAGTGTGGCCCCTATGGCATTTGTAACTCGAACGACTCCCCAATCTGCAACTGTATTCATGGATTCGATCCCAAGTCGCCACAAAACTGGAATCTCAGAGATGGGCGTGATGGGTGCGTGCGGAAGACAAGGTTGGATTGCCAAGGAGATGGGTTTCTAAAACTCACTGATGTCAAGTTGCCAGACACCTCAAACTCCACCGTGAATGAGAGCATGAGCCTTGAGCAGTGTCGGGAAAGCTGCTTGAATAACTGTTCATGTGTGGCTTATGCAGCTGCTAATATCAGTGGAGGAGGAAGTGGTTGTATTATTTGGGGAAGTAATCTGATAGATATTAAGCAATTTGTTGATGGCGGGCAGGATCTCTACGTTCGTCTTGCAGCATCTGAACTGAGTAAGTCTTTAGATTTTCTTTTACTTGCTCTAACTTGTTATTAAACACATGTTGAATCTTGCCTCAGGACACATCTTAATTAGAGTCTGTAGCTGAAGATGTTTAACTCTAGGTTATATGGATTTTGTTGTCTGAATAGTAAGGTTTTATGATGAGTGTGCGCAATTTAAAGGTGGTCATTCCTTTTTCACTTCATCAATCGCTTTCCTAAACAATAAATGCCGGTTATTCCTTTTGATTTAGATGTTAGGGCTTGTAGACGAAAGTTTGTAATTGGACACTTCAAATTCTAGTTGTTAGATATATTTTTCCTTGCTTTGTTTCTCTTGTCCAATACTGAATCTGTTAATTTGCCTTCGGAACTAGATGTATAGTCTTTAATTGTCCTGCATGAGAACTCCAGACTCTTCTCATAAGAAAGAAAAAAGAAAAGATTACTTTAGACTTCATGTTCAGAAAAATTGGCCATGGCCGTAGAACTTTGACCTCATCTCTGGGTGAACCATTTTGACTTTAGCTTACGTTTTCTGATTGCTTATCCAGACTGGTTGGTACAGAAAGGGAAGATTTCAATGAGAAATAACAAAGTGGTAGAGCAGAGATAATTGACCGGCGCACATAAACTAAAAGATGATCTCCTTTCCAAGTCCAATTGACAACTAAAAGTCCTTCCTGAATACTCTTGATGAGAGACATCCTAGATAAAATTGCTCTACCCACACATGATGATCGCATCCTACTTTGAATTCATGGTTCCCGTATCTGAAGGCAGTTGAATTTTGGTCTTTCCTAAGATGATAGAAATCAAGCCTTTGTTTTTTAAGCTGTATCTGTTTATTATACACCAATCATCTAGTTAAATACTACAGCAAAAATGGTAAGTTTGACATTCCACCATTGTAAATGAATTAAACTGAGTCAAAAATTGTCTCATGATTCCATCAAAGTAATGCAGACACAAGCTCAAATGGAGGCGACCAGAACAAGAAAAAACATGCGACGGTTATTATCGTTATATGTATAACATCTGGGCTGCTGTTGTTGGTGTCAAGTGGATGTTACATTTGGCATAAGAAGTTCAGAAAACATAGTAAGTTTATTCCAGTTTTTTTCTCAGAAAAGAACAGAACAAGGAGTTGCTATTTCCTAAGTCCATGTACTCATCACTTCCATGAATTTCTTCTAAACCAGGTATTAAGTTAGGTGGGCGAAGGCAGTTGTCAATTGATTTGGCTCTTACTGCATTAGGTCCTACTCAAGACCACCACCCAGAAAATGAAGGTAACAGAGGGAAAGAACTGGAACTCCCTCTATTCGAACTAAGTACCATAGTGATTGCCACAGACGACTTCTCTATCGCTAATAAGCTTGGCGAGGGTGGCTTTGGCGCTGTTTACAAGGTATGATAGGCGTCTCATTGCAATATTTGTTTGATTCGGTTATCATCTATTGTGAAAATTCCTGATGTCAGCATTTAATCAATTTCTATGTGAGCCTAAGTTTGTACCCACCGTGTCTATCATTTTTATCAACGTATCATCGTATCTTTTTCTATTTTTTGTCTGGTTAAAGAAGTTGACATGCTCTTGGATGATGACCCCATGAATGCTGGTTGTGATGGACCAGGGTGAACTTGAAGATGGGCAGGGCATAGCTGTGAAGAGGTTGTCAAGGCATTCACGACAAGGCACTGATGAGTTCAAGAATGAGGTTATGTTGATCGCCAAACTTCAGCACGTAAATCTTGTAAGACTGCTTGGTTGTTGCATGCACGGAGAAGACAGGATGTTAATCTATGAATACATGCATAATAGAAGTCTGGACACCATCATCTTCGGTTCGTCATTCTTACCTATTTTGAATTTCAATCAGATTGAAGGATTTAAATAAACGTTAACAATGTTGATATACTATTACAAAATACTAAGCATATATAGTCTCCAGCTTTCCTACTTGGGTGATTTACGCTTAGATATTCATGGAAACTAGGCTATAGAATTGTGCTAAAAAATAATTTTGTTCGTCTAATGGAATGGAGTTGGCTTTAGTTCACCTATATATATGAAATTTTGCTACTGGAAAGGAAAATTTTAAGGTTTTTATACAAATTTAATGGTTAATTTGCCTGATTAATGTGCAGATAAAACTAAATGTGCACTCCTGACTTGGCAAAAACGTTTCAATATCATTGTGGGGATTGCCCGTGGACTTCTTTATCTTCATCAGGATTCTAGGTTCAGAATCATCCACAGGGACCTCAAGGCTAGCAACGTTCTTCTAGATAAAGACATGAACCCCAAAATCTCAGACTTCGGCGTGGCAAGAATATTTGGAGGAGATCAGAGTGATGCATATACCAAGAGAGTGGTGGGAACATAGTAAGCATCATTTTTCATAAATATTTTTGTTGTGTATATTTTGACCCTGAAAACTTATCATCATAAACTTCCTTTAAAAAGTTCCTTCTAGTAATTCCGGTGATGTCATGCAGTGGGTATATGTCTCCAGAGTATGCCATGGATGGTATTTTCTCAGTGAAGTCAGATGTCTTTAGTTTCGGTGTCTTGGTCCTTGAAATCATAAGTGGCAAGAAGAACAGAGGCATTTATAGTACTGAGCCCAACCTCAACCTCCTTAGTCATGTAAGTAAATAAAAATGATAGGACTCATGTTTTATCAAAGTCTCTTCCATCTGCTTGCTCATGTATTCTCAAATATTAATTTAAAAACTTTCAGGCATGGAAACTATGGAAGGAAGGCAACAGCTTGGAGCTGCTAGATAAGTCAGTGGGTTGCTCTTATTCCATTAATGAAGTACTTAGATGCATACAGGTGGGCCTCTTATGTGTTCAGGATAGAGCCGAGGACAGACCACATATGTCAACTGTAATTTTGATGTTGGGTAGTGCAAGCGCAATGCTACCACTACCAAAGCAGCCTGGTTATTGTAGCGAGAGAAGTGCAACAGATACGGAATGGTCTTCGAGTTGCACTGTTAATGAAATAACAGTGACAATGTTATCAGGTCGTTAGAGGACTGGCCTATCATTAGATGAAGGTCAATGCCAGTGTGGAACTAGGCAGCCTTTGGCTAAGAAAGATTACCTAATGTCTCACGCTCACTTATGTGACAGTTCAAAAGAGATGTCTCCTGCCTGTATATTTTTGCTGCTGAAAGATAAAGTGAATGTGTTACATTAAGAGTAGTACTTTACTTCCTCAACTTACTGATTGGAATATGAAAGTTTACTGCATGAAAGGAGTATGCTGCAAGTGAAACAGAGACAGAGGACATAGAAGTTCTTGGCTTCTTGCTAGTCTTGGATAACTATGTATCTCTGGTACATTTGGTGCCTCTCTGTAATTGTTCCTATTTGCTTCTCTCTGTTTCCATTATTTTCCTCAGAAAGACTATGCCATCTTTTCAAAACTATTAGGTTAATAGTATTATTATAAAATCTTTGAACAGATGGTGATCTTCATTAGAGTATCAGAGGATCCAGCAATGTTGATATGCCTCGTGCTTTCTTTTGTGTTTATTTGGTTCAAAGATCCTATTCTGTCTATGAAATCCTAGAGTTGAATAATAGAATTATGGAACACTTACAAGCAGCTGCCTGTTGACAATGCTCAATCTTTTCAACTGCAAAATTCTAGTAGAAATGGTTAGTTTTCCACATCAGTTGATATCAGATCCCCTGCTTCAATTTTCTCAAAAGGAATTTAACTTGAAAGCTAGAAATAAATGCCCATGCAGGTTCCATGAGCTTATTGAGCACAATCCAGTTATTTACAAAGCGCCCCTTTTTGCCTTTTTGGAGGAAGAGGTTCTCTTTTTCTTTTGCTAAAAAGAGGAAGAAGTTCTCAAAAGAGCATTTCTGGAAAGCAACTGTGAGGAAAATATTTCAATGGAATTGCAATTTGTAGAGAGCTGAAGATGAAAAGTACTACTAAAGTAAGATTTTGCTAAAAAGAAAATCTTAAATAGGATACTTCAAAAATTTTGCTTCCTGTTTCTTGAAAAGAAGTATTTTTTTTTTGATAGGACAAAAAAATATATTTTAGTAGCGGTTATTACTCACTATATGACCTTATAATTAGGCAAAGCAACTAATTACTTTAAATTGTTCTACCCATTTGTCTTTATCCGTAAATTTTATATGCATCCCGCTCTATTAGGAGAGCGAAAATTTTCTCAATCCATTCAATTCAAATGCCTAAAAAAAATAAAAAAATGAAAAAAAAAATAGAGAAAGAATGGTTTAAATCCTCTTTCTTTTATTGATGATTAGAAAATTGGGATAGTTTGCCTCTATTTATAATGGTGAGGTCAATCCTTATGCAATTCAGAATAGCTTCCTTTCCTAATTCGAATAAAGCTAGCTTTCCAAAAATAGATATTGCCAGTAGAAATAAATATGAAAAATCTAAAATCATAATCAAGGTGGATCTTGACTTCTACATTGATTTTGTCTTCTGTCGTTCCATCAATTTTTGTCCATATTAGAAGATACGTCTAGTCAAAATTTTTTTGAAAAAAAGATTTTTGTTTTAATCGACCTATTTCAGAGCTCAAACGATTGAATTTATGTCTGACCGCTAGGGGCACAGCCCTCTAAGAATTGGTATCATGGCGTAGATCTTAAAAAGTTATCCAATTTCAAAAAAAAAAAAAATCACAATCGGAGATCATGTAACCAATTTATCGGCTCCAGAAGATTGGTGTGCAATTCGGCTTCCTAATATGGCAGATCTCGTTTGGGAACCTTGTCCAGCCCTACTCATAATGATCAAAGCGTTCTACATGAAGTTTGATAATCCTCCTAGATCGCATCCAAATAGCTAGCTTGTTTAGATGGTAGGTGTGCTTATGACCTAGGCCAAGCGATCATTGATTAATAAGAAAATTAGGCTTTTTGTCATGCTTCCATCACCTGTGGTAAATGCTTAATTTTCTTGGGTTCTCACTGCTTCCCTCTCCTAAAATCCTGGCAACCAGCCCTTCTCTTATTAAAGGATTCATGTGTATTCCTTGAGAAACAAAAAAGGATAGTGAACGGGTGTGGAAAGATGGGTATATGCATACATATATGCATACATAAATATATACATATATCCAAAATATCTCTGTTAACATTGTATATCAAAATGAAACAACTTTTCCTAAGCATGATGCTATGTACTAGCGCACATGATGCCCTTCAACGGCATAATACTAACTATGGATCAATGATTTTTAAAAAAAACTACAGTGTGATCCCATAAGTTTGGACAATTTTTAGACACATTTTCTTAATTTTATTTTTTTAAATAGTTTTATAAAATTTTAAATTATTCCAAAATGATCCTCTGATCATAAATTAGCCAACGTAGTTAGCGTGCTGTTCCAAAAAATCAAAAATACCGCGGCCCTTTTCAACCTTTTTTTGATGCTAACAAATAATCCCTATCTAGGCCAATTACGTCTCACGGTCCCGTGTCTTTGTTGCTCTCTGGGCCCCACGGCCAGGTTGTTCTCACCTAATCAAATCTCCTACTCTCATCCCCGTTTATCGTTTCATTTTGTGCCTGTCCTGTGATCGGGCCGCAAAGGAAAAGGTGGTTTGATCCCGAGGGAGAATAGAAGAGACGGGCTCAAAGCACCATTTTTTACCATGGGGAGCACCTGTACAGCCCGCGGGTTCAAGTAGCACCTTCTCTCTCCTTCTGTTCCCATAAATCCTTCTCCCCCTCGCCCATTCCTCCCAGCATCATCGTCGTTCCTTGCCTTTCTTATTTTCACCTCATTCTTTTGTCTCCTCCGCACAAAGACAGAATCCTCCTTTTATTCATTCTTTCCTTCATTAATATATCTATTCACTAATTCCACCTCTTTCCTCTTGGTTTGATTTGTGTTTTTTTTTTTTTTTTTGTAGTTAATCTGATGTTGTTCTTCGGATCTAGTTTTAGATCACCTTCTTAGATCCGTTGTAGCTCTTCCACTGCCTCAAGCAACAAGGTAGATATTGATGCCCAAATCCTGCTCGACAATGAAGGTCTGGAGAGCGCTGATCAACCTGCATACAAGGCGAAAGAGGAGCAAAGAAGATGAGGAGGGCCCTAATTGGTCTGTTGTGGTGGAAGACGGAGCGTCAATCTACCGTAGAGAGTCGTTGATCTGCACACAAAATAAAAGATAAAAGCTTAATAGATTGGATAGATTGGCTCTAGCAAGACGCTCCGATGCCTAAGTCAGACATGGAGAACAATATGAGAAAAGAGAGTACAGTGTAGAGTAACCTATGTCTCTTGCATCCTTGGGATCTTGAGCTCTTTTATAGATGAAAAGTCCTTGTCCCATTCAAAGTTAGAGCTCAAGTGGGAGATTACCCCTTGACTTTCTGAATCGGCCCGAAAATCAAAGTTTCACTAAAATTGGCCTCCTGCTAGGTCATGTATCGGCCCATGATAGATAGGTTAAATTAGGCCATATCAGTAGATATTAGTATTTCCATCCCCGGTTTCTCCTTTTTTTTTTCTCTTGTTTCTCGCTTCCACAGGAATGAGTGTGCATGCACACCAGTTCGGTTCTCTGCAATTTTGTCGATGCAGAGGTCTGGAAGTGGGTGGTTTGAGACCTTGTTGAATAGCCATGTTAATGTTAGCTCTAATGGTGAGATCTTCTCTGTCAAAGAAAGACGGAATAATATTTCTTCTATCATGCACACATTAGATAAAGTTTACAATCTGAACTGGTATAGTAGTGCTTCTAAAAATGAATGCACAGCTGCTGTTGGCTTCAAATGGATGCTTAATCAGGTAAAACCATATATGCTGCACATTATTTTTTCCCCTTAAATTATGAATCCTTTAAGAATATGTTACATGCATTCAGCTGAACTTTATCATGTAATAAGATTGCAAAATGCTATATTCTTCTCCTTTTGTACAAACTTTGAGTTCTTCTATTGGAGCTGGGGAGCTGACCTATACTAAATTAATTTGCTCTCTCTCTGTTTCTCTCTCTCTCTCTCGTTTAAAATTTTATGGTACTGCAGTTATCTATCTTGCTATCTGTGTCAGCTTTTGAGCTCTGGGAATTCAGGTTTTTTAGATGGGCAAGCTGTTTCCTTGTTCCTAAAATTAGGACTATATATGTTTACTACACTGTTTTTTCTTGCTCATACTTTCTGAATCCTAACTGTGACCTTATTTTCTTGGCAAAGAGTGAATCTGTTTGGATGTTAAACCATCTAGACTTCAAAACAATAGAATTTGTTAGGAAAAAGAAAAAAAAAAGACTTTGCAAAATCTTACGGTGTGGAGGGTTGGGCTTCTAATGATTTTCTCAGAAACTAAGACTTTTATG
Source organism: Phoenix dactylifera (assembly GCF_009389715.1). NCBI lineage: Eukaryota > Viridiplantae > Streptophyta > Magnoliopsida > Arecales > Arecaceae > Phoenix > Phoenix dactylifera. The sequence goes on from NW_024069722.1 coordinate 21,242, forward strand.
AACCTTTAATGTCACGCCGTGAACCCACCACCCGGGTCCGGCATGCGATCGGCCGCATGAGCCCTAGAGTAGTGCCCTAAAGATCATGCAAGGCCTAAGATAAACAACAATTCAATAAATCCACAACTAATTAATAAATTCAAATTGATAAATCCGACATGTCCAAATAAACAATCAGTTCAATTACAAGATTTTCAAATGTCCATCAATAAAAGATAAGCTGCTTCTATCTATCTAGCAGTCTGACTCCATGCTGATCTCATTTCTCGTCCCACCCGATGGACTCTACAAATCCAGTGCCTCTGAAAAAGGAAGTAAGTGTAGTATAAGCTTTTCCAGCCCAGTAAGAATCCCAACAGCCACACACAGTAATAATGATAAAATCATCAAAGTAACAAATAAATGCCATTTCATCATTTCAAAAGCTCAAGAAACAACAAGTATATATAACCATTTCATATACATAAATTCTTTTTCACATTATGTGATCTATTCACATATTACTATGATTTTCAAATTTTAGAATTTATCACTTCTGGCTTTGGACTAACCAAGATCATGGCCCAGTCCAAGACTGCACAAATCCCACGCATAAGCTCGTGGCAGCTATCCCACGCGTAAGCCCGTGGAGGCTATCCTACGCATAAGCTCGTAGAGGCTATCCCACGCGTAAGCCCGTGGAGGCTATCCTACGCATAAGCTCGTAGAGGCTATCCCACGCATAAGCTCGTGGTAGCTATCCTACGTATAAGCTCGTAGAGGCTATCTCATGACAAGGTTAGTCCAACCCATTTTACATGTCTAGTTTTACATGTTTAATCATATTTCCATCACATCACATATTTACATAAATTCTCAAAAATATGTTAATTCTTCCCAATTTAATTATTTCAATATTTTCATAACAAAATGCACATCTCATATGTGTCATACAAGCTCGTAAAATTAATATCAACATACTGATAAAAATATATCCAAAGATAAATTCCATACATGCATAAATAGAGGTGCTCAGTTGTAGGGATTATTACAGAAATTTGTGGACTGACTCAAATACGGATCCGGATCACAACTTACGCGCTGGGGTGCTGAGTCCCCTGATCAAAATCTCCTGGCACCGCTGACACTTCCCCTACAACATCAATTATAAATCACAAACTAAATCATTTAATATTTAAATATTCTAAACCATGATCCACATCTATTATGGGGTCCATTACCAGATCCCCAAACATCTCTATCCCTCCAGATCTGGGGTAGTTGGGGTGGCCCGACTTCCACCTTGTACCACCGGCCTATGTCGTCGCCAGCCATGGCCGCCGCCATGCTGGCGACGGTGGCCGGTCTCGGTGAAAAGACCAAAGGAAGGGAGTGGATGAGAGAGAAGGGAGGAAGACCCTTCTCTCTTCACAGGTGTTTTTCCTTGGTCCTAGGGCAGCAGCCATGGTGGCTGTGCCCTCTTCCTTCCCCAACCCAACAACTCGGCCACCACTCCGGCGATGATGGCCGGCCAAGAGAGGGAGAGAAGAAGAAATTTCTTCTTCACCCCCTAAGAACAGGATGGACTTCCCTTCCCCCCCTTCTCCATCATCAACGGAAGGCCACCGTGATGGTGGCTCGGCTCCCCCCACCTGACGGCAGCCACTGTGGCCCACGACCGCCGTCGCCGTCGCCGCCGATGGCTAACCGACGAGAGGAAAAGGAGGAGAGGACAGGATCACGAGGAAGAAGACCTCAGATCTGCCATCCCCCATCTCCAACCAACCTGAAATCCCTTCCACAGTCCTGATCCACCCCATCTGCCATGAATCCCGGCCAACCCTGGCGGCCGGTGGCGGCACAATCCGGAAGAGAGAGGCCGAAACAGGGGTACCCTGTTTCGGGTCCCTCTCCGGCGATTTTCCCGGACAAAACCCAATTTCACATAGCCCTACCCCTAGCAAAGGAAGCACAAGGGAAGGAGCCACGCTTACCTCGGTCCGACGGGGTGTTCCGACGATCTTTCCGGTGAGAAATCGAAGGGAGCGAGCTCGGATCAACCTCCTCTCTTCTTCCGATTTGTGGATGGTCTTCACCGAAGGAAAGGGGGCTTTGGGGCTTCCTCCGCGGCCGGCCGGATCTCGGAACCATCGCCTCTCCAGCGCTCGGTCTCCTCCGGCGAGTCACCCCCTCTAACGCCGCTGCCTCCCCCCTCTTCCCGTTTCTTCTCCCACGATCGTGCCTAGGGCACGATCGTAAATGGTGGATGGGCCCGGTCTTTTCGGGCCGGCCCGTCCATTCCTCTCTTTTTTTTTTTGGATATTACATACTCTCCCCCTCAAAAAAAATTTCGTCCTCGAAATTAACTTGAAGCCTTAAACTTTGTAAAAAATATACATCCATCATATCATCCCTGAGATCTCAAATAGTCTTCCTCTTGGAGTACCTACTCACAAGATTTTGACATACAAAAATCACAGCATCTCAAAACTTGATTTTTTCTATTTACCACACGTAGTAAGTTCTTTTGATCTCCTTCAAAAGAATTCCAAACTCCCAACCTTGGATTAAAATGCCATAATTATATCCCAAAGAAATTAATTTCTCTTGATTCTACACAGAGATCATAATTGGCTTGACAGAAATAGGAGAAATCTTTAGTATCAAATGCTCTTAATATTCTATAATCATTTTTCTTTTTTTTAACTTTGCCTGTGATTAAATGATCAACCTTTATCCTAGGAAAACCGCAAACCTGTTCAAATAGGTATATTAACAATGTCAGAGCTAGGAGTCGAAGAACTATGTTAAATCATTCCAGGCCCAAGCTTAATCATAGAGCTATCAATCCGTTAACGCTAAATTTGAGATGCCCCAAAATTCTTCTTAGAATTATCAAAAATAGGAGAGCCCACAACTACTTCCAGTAGGCAAAGAATCAACGACATTTTCCTCTACTAGAAAACTAACTCAAGTCTTTCATAATAATACCTTTCAGATTAAGGTATTTTTTTTTTAATCGATTTCAAAATAACTCAAACCACTACACTTCCGCTGCGCACTCTAATCTAACTCATCAAATTCTCTAAAGTCACAAAATGATTTCTGACCAAAGTATCACTTTACATCGAGACTAATAAAATCCAAATTTTAAATTTTCAAGTAGAACTAGAGCAAAACCTCTAGATCTTTTTGTCCTCAATTTATATAGAGTGTACTTACCATATATAACTAACCCCCAATCCTTTAGTCAAGTTTAAGGTCACTACGTAATCTCCACAACCTTCTTAGAATCCAAAATATCTAAGTTTAATTTAAAGGGGGTAATTCTTGTATTCCCTTAGCAATTTAATTAGAAAATCTACATTGATTTTCCTTCCAACAGAATCTACTTCAAACTCAATGGGTTAGAACTGTTGAGCCAATATCACTATGAGTAGGAATTAACTCTATCCACCTCCAAATCTTTCTTCACCAAAATCCTTGATGTCTATGATCAATATTACATATAATAACTCACATAAGCATCTCAGGATCTCACAATCAAAATCTCTACTCAATATTGTATTTTACAATGACAAAGATTTCTAGTTAGATCATAAACCTAGACTTAAGTTCAAATTAACACATACAATAGTCTCCAACAATTATAAGAAAAATTCAGTAGCCCAATCCAAATATACAAATTCAAATAATTAGAATACTCCACCAATTTGCATACTATATGGCCTTAAAAATTTAATCCACTAATAGAAATATGCTGATTTACAATATTCAAACATGTCAATTCCAAATATAATCTCCATACAGATTTAACCTCGAAAACATTCTGCACTAATACCACGAAAAAATCTTTCTTAGCCCACTTCAATAATACGGAAGATCTATATATAAATCACACTCTAATAATTAGTAGCAAAACCAAAAGTACGATCATATCACAACCCATATCAAGTTTGAACTTCTAAGTCATTTAAATAATATCTAAACATGGTATAACCGGTATGCCATTGTTAACCTTCCTACACTTATCTTTGGTCAAACCTCTTTTATCATGATCAAAGACAATTTATACTTTCTTTCCGCACTCATCGAAACCCAAACCGATGCATACATTTTATCACAATGTCCAGTGATCTTACATCTTAAGCACCGAATTTAATTGTCATGTCCCAAATGATCATAACCTTAAGCTATGATATATTTCTGTCATAATCCCTAATGATCTTAAACGTCAAACTCTAATGCCACTAAGGCAACAGTCCCTAGTGGTCTTAAACCGTAGATTATAATATCATTCCTGTTACAATCTCAAATGACTATAAACCAAGGCTTTGATAGTTTTTCTACCATAATTCCCCACTCACACTCACCTGAACTTAAATCTTAGGATACCTTAATCTTAAGCTCTGATACCAAATCTGTCACGCTCCGAACCCACCACCCGGGTCTGGCACGCGACCGGCCGCATGAGCCCTAGAGCAGTGCCCTAAAGATCATGCAAGGCCTAAGATAAACAACAATTCAATAAATCCACAACTAATTAGTAAATTCAAATTGATAAATCCGACATGTCCAAATAAACAATCGGTTCAATTACAAGATTTCCAAATGTCCATCAATAAAAGATAAGCTGCTTCTATCTATCTAGCAGTCTGACTCCATGCTAATCTCATTTCTCGTCCCACCCGATGGACTCTATAAATCCAGTGACCTCTGAAAAAGGAAGTAAGTGTAGTATGAGCTTTTCCAGCCCAGTAAGAATCCCAACAGCCACACACAGTAATAATGATAAAATCATCAAAGTAACAAATAAATGCCATTTCATCATTTCAAAAGCTCAAGAAACAACAAGTATATATAACCATTTCATATACATAAATTCTTTTTCACATTATGTGATCTATTCACATATTACTATGATTTTCAAGTTTTAGAATTTATCACTTCTGGCTTTGGACTAACCAAGATCATGGCCCAGTCCAAGACTGCACAAATCCCACGCATAAGCTCGTGGCAGCTATCCCACGCGTAAGCCCGTGGAGGCTATCCTACGCATAAGCTCGTAGAGACTATCCCACGCGTAAGCCCGTGGAGGCTATCCTACGCATAAGCTCGTAGAGGCTATCCCACGCATAAGCTCGTGGCAGCTATCCTACGTATAAGCTCGTAGAGGCTATCTCATGACAAGGTTAGTCCAACCCATTTTACATGTCTAGTTTTACATGTTTAATCACATTTCCATCACATCACATATTTTCATAAATTCTCAAAAAATATGTTAATTCTTCCCAATTTAATTATTTCAATATTTTCATAACAAAATGCACATCTCATATGTGTCATACAAGCTCGTAAAATTAATATCAACATACTGATAAAAATATATCCAAAGATAAATTCCATACATGCATAAATAGAGGTGCTCAGTTGTAGGGATTCTTACAGAAATTTGTGGACTGACTCAAATACGGATCCGGATCACAACTTACGCGCTGGGGTGCTGAGTCCCCTGATCAAAATCTCCTGGCACCGCTGACACTTCCCCTACAACATCAATTATAAATCACAAACTAAATTATTTAATATTTAAATATTCTAAACCATGATCCACATCTATTATGGGGTCCATTACCAGATCCCCAAACATCTCTATCCCTCCAGATCTGGGGCAGTTGGGGTGGCCCGACTTCCACCTTGTACCACCGGCCTATGTCGTCGCCAGCCATGGCTGCCGCCATGCTGGCGACGGTGGCCGGTCTCGGTGAAAAGACCAAAGGAAGGGAGTGGATGAGAGAGAAGGGAGGAAGACCCTTCTCTCTTCACAGGTGTTTTTCCTTGGTCCTAGGGCAGCAGCCATGGTGGCTGTGCCCTCTTTCTTCCCCAACCCAACAACTCGGCCACCACTCCGGCGATGATGGCCGGCCAAGAGAGGGAGAGAAGAAGAAATTTCTTCTTCTTCACCCCCCAAGAACCGATGGACTTCCCTTCCCCCCCCCCTCTTCATCATCAATGGAAGGCCACCGTGATGGTGGCTCGGCTCCCCCCACCCGACGGCAGCCACTGTGGCCCACGACCGCCGTCACCGTTGCCGTCGCCGCCGATGGCTAATCGACGAGAGGAAAAGGAGGAGAGGACGGGATCACGAGGAAGAAGACCTCGGATCTGCCATCCCCCATCTCCAACGAACCTGAAATCCCTTCCACAGTCCCGATCCACCCCATCTGCCATGAATCCCGGCCAACCCCGGCGGCCGGCGGCGGCACAATCCGAAAGAGAGAGGCCGAAACAGGGGTACCCTATTTCGGGTCCCTCTCCGGCGATTTCACCGGCTAAAACCCAATTTCACACAGCCCTACCCCTAGCAAAGGAAGCACAAGAGAAGGACCCACGCTTACCTCGGTCCGACGGGGTGTTCCGACGATCTTTCCGGCGATAAATTGAAGGGAGCGAGCTCGGATCAACCTCCTCTCTTCTCCCGATTTGTGGATGGTCTTCACCGAAGGAAAGGGGGCTTTGGGGCTCCCTCCGCGGCCGGCCGGATCTCGGAACCGTCGCCTCTCCGGCGCTCGGTCTCCTCCGGCGAGTCACCTCCTCTAACGCCGCCGCCTCCCCCCTCTTCCGGTTTCTTCTCCCACGATCGTGCCTAGGGCACGATCGTAAATGGTGGATGGGCCCGGTCTTTTCGGGCCGGTCTGTCCATCCCTCTCTTTTTTTTTTTTTCTGGGTGTTACATTTAAGAAGTGGAACCTTTATGTTATTGGGTAATCTGAATTGCTGGGAATTGTTAAGGACTTTTTGACACAACTGTGTAGGATCAGATGGTATCAAAGTGCTCTCGAGTGTGGAGTAATCCAAACTAAAGACCAGCTCAGGTTGAAATTTTATTCAGGAAGTGGTTATTTGGCAACAAACCAAAGTGAAGTATCTGAACAAGAAAGATATAAAATGACACTTGTTATTAAAAGGCAACATTAAGATATATAAGAAATAGGATGGAAAAATTACTAGCTGATGGTTGCAATTGAAGAAAGTAGAGAAGCTTGTAGATGCATCATGAAGAATATAAAACTGCTGTTATTTGGAGATAATGTGTCTAGCAAATTTTCCAATAATTAAAATTGGGAAATAACATATGACGCAAATAGATTTCTTAAAGGTTGCAAGGATGAGGTTAGGATGAGGAAATAATGCATTGATTGTACAATAGTCATGGTTTTGTACTTCTTTGTGAAATTGTACGCTAAATCAGCATGCAAAAGAGATTTCACTACTTGCAAATTATCTTAGCCAATGTGTTGACCATTTTTTTCACTTAAAGAGGTATTTTTCTCTTAGTCTTTTTTTACTTTAATGGTTGGTAGACAGATCTAAAGGATTTTGCATTCCAGGCATATGAAGGCATGTGGTGGATTATTGAACTAGAGATGCATCAGCATCTTGGTGCAACAGGAATTTTGCAGCAAACTTGTGACCTGCTGTTTTGATGGTGTTAGCAGCCATCCATTGGAGCTGTTGGACTGAGCGAAATGCCAGAATCTTCCTCAAAAAATCTTGTTCCTTGGCTTTGGTGGCTTGGAAAGGGATTAATCTTTTTCATGCTTGGTCAATTCTGTGCAGTGAAAAGGCTCTCCCGGGCTTCACCAAACTAGCTGGGACGGTTCGCAGCATTCACTTTTATGATCTGGAGGATCTTTGAATTCTTTATCCTGATGCTTTTCTTCTCTTGGCTGGGACAAAGTTGCTGCTTCCACTGCTAATTTCGATACATCATTCAGGCTGCTGTGATTCAGTTTTTCTCCATCTGCACAGACAGCTGCTTTTTCTCTTGCTGCCCCTCTATAGGCTGTGATGATCAGAAGGCTTCTTATGTCTTGGGTTTTTTATTCCTGTCGCCCTCGATCATCTCTCTGCTGAAGACTATGATGGAGAATTTCGCAGCATTGTGATCATCTATGGTTCCTTTTTCTTGCCGCATTCTGGTGCACTAAGATGCTTTTCTTCTGAGTCTCCTTTTGCCTACAACCATGAAGAAGTGTTTTTTCTTTGGAATTTCTTAGAAGCAGCAAGTTTTTATTTCCTTTAAGCTTGTATATTCCTCTATTATCTTCGTCTCTTATATGGTGTAACTTATATTCTGTGTACATTCTTCTCCTCCTTTATTTCTGAATAAAATTGGTGACTAATGAGGATTAAACCCATTAGCTTCCATCATCAAGAGGATTAAACTCGTTAGCTTCCATCATCTTTGGAAAAAAATGTATCCCAACTCTTTACTCAGGGTCTTCCTTGATGTCACAAAAGATAGATTGCTCGCTGGAATTCTGCTGCATCGCCAATCACCATCCAGACAGAGTATTTACTCCACCTAAAAATTCAACATCAGATCAAGAAGTTTGCTGAGTTCTAAAATTATAAAAAAAAATCAAGAAAGGAAGGAAGAAAGCCACAAGATACGACAGGGTAGTAAGTTTTAGAATTTTCAAGCCATGAGAAATTTTAGACCGCGAGAGGATAAACGTGCACTTCCAGCCCACTGGAAAGTCGAGTCCAAATTTGCCTTCCCGAACGTGGTTTTGGTAGATATAAAACCATGCAGTAAGGATACCAAATCCACTAAGACAAGCAAGTGAAGGCCATGAAGACCTGGCCACTTTCTCTTCTTTTCCTCTCTAGCCTCTTGTATCCTCCATTGCAGGAGATACCATCACTCCCAAGCACGACCACTCAGCGATGGCGAACTTTGGTTTCAGCGGGTGGGAACTTTGAATTAGGCTTCTTCAGCCCGGGCAGTTCGAAGAATAGATACTTGGGCATTTGGTACAAGAATATCTCAACTCATACAGTTGTTTGGGTTGCCAACAGAGAAGCTCCGCTTACCGACGGTACTGGAAGTCTAAACATCAGCAGCGATGGAAATCTCATCCTCTACAATCAGGCAGCCAAGGTTTTGTGGTCGACGAATTCATCGAAAGCAAGCAGTCCAGTGGCACAGCTCTTAGATACCGGGAATTTTGTTCTGAAAGAAGGTAACAGTGATTCACATAGCTTCTTGTGGCAGAGTTTCAACTACCCATGCGATACTGCTTCCAGGAATGAAACTTGGATGGAATTTAACAACCGGTTTCGACCTATATCTTACCACATGGAAGAGCACCGATGACCCTTCACCAGGGGACTACTCATTCAAGCTCGATCCTCTTGGAGCGCCGGAATTCTTCATATGGAAGCAATCGACAAAAGAATATCGAAGTGGGCCTTGGAATGGGATTCAATTCAGTGGTGAGCCTGAGATGGATTCTGACAACTACTTAACCTTTGAATTTTTCATTTATCCACATGCAGTATATTACATGTTTAAAGTTGTAGACAGCTCGATCATTTCAAGGTTTATGCTGAACCAATCAAAGATCCAACGATATGTTTGGTTTAATTCAACGTTAGGGTGGACCCTCTATTGGTCGATACCAAAAGACCAATGCGATTATTATGCCGTGTGTGGTCCTTATGGTATTTGTAACACGAATGACTCGCCAATCTGCAACTGTATGTATGGATTCACTCCCAAGTCACCACTAGAATGGAATCTCAGAGATGGGCATAATGGGTGCGTGCGGAAGCTTGGATTGCCATGGAGACGGGTTTGTAAGATTGTCTCATGTCAAGTTGCCAGACACCTCAAATTCTACTCTGAACGAGAGCATGAGCCTTGAGCAGTGTCGGGAAAGCTGCTTGAATAATTGTTCATGTGTGGCTTATGCAAGTGCTAATATCACTGAAGGAGGAAGTGGTTGTATTATTTGGGGAAGTGATCTGATAGATATTAAGCAATTTGTTGATGGCGGGCAGGATCTCTACTTCCGTCTTGCAGCATCCGAACTGAGTAAGTCTTTGGATTTTCTTGGACTTTTTTTGCTTGTTACTAAGTAATGTTGAATATTTTACCAAAAAAAGGAAATTAAATGTTGAATCTTGCCTCAGGATACATGCTAATTAGAGTCTGTAGCTGAAGATGTTAACTCTAGGTTATATGGATTTTGTTGTCTCAATACTAAGGTTTTATGATGGGTGTGTGCAATTTAAACGTGGTTATTCCTTTTTCAGTTCTCCAATATCTTTCCTACACAATAAATGTGGTCATTCATTTTAATT
>NW_024069723.1:0-31302 GCF_009389715.1 Phoenix dactylifera
CCGGGGACCCTACACAGGATGGGGTTTCGGAAGATAGAGGGGACATGGGTTAGGAAGTCCTCCATCACCACACAGACCACCAGACACTCCCCTAGTCCTGAGCCAGATTCTGACTATCCTGACTTACCGGACTTTCCATCCACTTCTGCTCCTACCACCTCCGCCGGACCCTCCTCCTCGGCTCCACTACCCATGGAGGTCCGCATCGCTCCTGAGCAGCTCCAGGAGCTGCGGCAGGAGATAGTCCGAGATCTGCGGGATGATCTGCTTCGGGAGCTCCGAGGTTCAGTGCCTGCTCCCTCTCCCGCTCCATCTTCAGCGTTGGTCCCTTCCCTGACGGCCGTGACTGACATGACGGCTCATGTGCGGGAAGAGATCTACAACATGAGGACTTTGCTCCAGGCCCAGTTCCATAGCATGAGTGAGGTCACGAGCACCACTCGACAGATGCGGGATGACATAGGACGTGACATGCACACCACTACCGAGGGGGCCGAGCGCTTGTCGAATGTGCTCATCGACAAGCTGGACGCACTTCAGACGTCGGTGACTGAGCTCTCCACTACACATAGCAGAGCCACTTCGTCCATTATCACTCAGCTCGGGCATGTTACAGATGCAGTCACCCTCCTCATGGAGCAGAGCAGATTGAGAGGAGGAGCCACATCCTCGAGAGGAGGAGCCACATCCTCGAGAGGAGGAGATACATCCTCGAGAGGAGGAGCTACATCCTCGAGGAGACCATAGCTGCTTTTTGTGTTTTGTTTTGACATGTATTGTTTTTGCTTTACTTATTGTATTCTCAAATGTATTTACATACAAATCAATACAATGAGTAGCCATATCTTCTTCAATTCTGTGCCATTTGATCTATGATTGATTGTGTGTGTTACCTCCTTTTTGATACGATGACAAAAGGGGGAGAAATATGTATAAAATATGTAAAAGGAATCAATGAAAATCAATAAAAAAAAGAAAAACTTTTAAAACACACAAAAATTTGTTCTAAGTGGATTTGGTACCTCGAGGCTCATTATCTCTCTTTTGGGGCTCCTAATGGAGTAATCTCCAGAATCTATTCAAGGGATATTCGGAGATTAGCTGAATCCTACTCAAGAACAAATTGACAGATTTTCCCTCTAAAAACCAAAAATTTAAAAGTCAAAAATTCTTAGAATCAAAACAAAGTAGATTGCATATGTTGAGGGGGAGAATCTGAATTTTAAGCAAGCTAAATCATTAAAGATATATAAGCCAAACAATTGATTGCATGATATGAAGGCTTATATAATTCCAAATGAAAGGGGAGCTTTAACTCCGAAATTTATTGTTCACACCTTTCAAACTTGGATAAATTAAATTACCAGACATCTGAATTCATTTATGGATTTTACTTCCTTGTTTATAGAGCAATTCACTTTACATATACTTAATGTTTTGTCATCATCAAAAAGGGGGAGATTGTGGAGTGATTGATTAAAACCCTATTTGATTTTGATGAGCTCAAAACCAGTGCTTTGGCAATGGTTAAAAATATATGTTAAAAAAAATGAAACCCTAACCCTAATAGAAGCGTGAATTAGAAGTACAGTGGAAGAAAGAAAGGAACTTGAGATCAAATGAAACTATAGACAACAGAAACAAACAAACAGAGAAAGCAAGAGAAAACACTGAAAGATACCTCGTCTTCCAAAACGGATGTGGGCGAATCCGCTGTTCCGTCGTTTTTGCCCCCATTCTCCATTTCCCTCTCCATCTCTTCTACTGAGATTTAAGCAAAATAGAAACCTGAAAATAAGAAAAAATAAAACAAGGCATTAATCAATCATTTCAGAATAACCCAAATTCAAAAAAAGAACATAGAAAAAGCTATAAATAACGATCCATTAAAAAGGAAGAAAATTTCTTTTCACGCTCTCTCTCTCTCTCTCTCTCTGAGGAAAAATAAAAAATAAAAGCATACAAATCTTTTTCCTCCATACCTAAGCGGCGAGAGGAGAGCGAGATGAGTTCGAGAGCAGAGAGGAAGAGAGAGGGGAGGGACGGCGGTCGCTTGGCTAGATTTCTTGACATATTAGGGCAGATCCCTGGGTTTTGAGCGGGGAAAATGCAAGCCTGTGCGAAGCGCTACCACTCAAAAGGGCCTGGGGATCGAACATAATTACGAGAATGCCGTTTCAAGGGCGAGGGTGATTTGACTGAGATTTCCACCCGGTCTGCGCGGTCCGACCGCTAGAGAAGGTCGTGAGGGCAGCAATGTCAAAGGGGAGTGGGGATTTGAAAAGGCCCCAACGGGTCATTAGTGGGTTGCGGCAATTGGGTCTCCGGCGCTCTGCGTCGGGACAAGGTTTTTTATTTCGATTCGTGAGTGGCTACGCATAAGATAGTCTACGGAATGAGCCAGGCCACGCTTTTTTCAGTACGGTTGGACTCAAATTGGCTTACAACGTCAGAGGCGGTTCAGTGGTGCACAACAAGTTAATGTGATTCACTAAAAAACTTGGCTGAAATCTATATTTTTTCAGATAAATATTTTCTGGATAATATTCAGATAAAAAAATATTTTATTTATATTTTTTTATGCATTGGTTTTCCTAGATATATTGCTAAGATCTATCTATATTTTCTATAATATCTTTTATTATATAAATATTATTATATATCATATTATATTATATAATAATAATATATTATAATATAACATATGATCATCTATATTATAAATAATATCATAATATCTTATGTATAATATATTATATTATAGTAATAACATATCATTATATGATAATAATATCATATTATATTATATTTAATATAAAAAGTACCAGCGTGTCTTGTCAATTTCTAGGAGAAAACCTAATCTCATGGTTTAGCAAGAAACAAAACTCGGTTGCATTATCTACTGCTGAAGCTGAATATGTTGCAGTCGGAAGTTGTTGTGCTCAAATCTTGTGGATCAAACAACAATTAGAAGATTATGGCATTAAACAAGATAAAATATCTATTAACTGTGATAATACAAGTGCCATTAATCTAACTAAAATCCATTCAGCATTCAAGAACTAAACACATTGAGATAAGACATCACTTCATAAGAGATCATGTACTGAATGGTGATGTGACACTACAATTTATTTGTACTGATGATCAATTAGCAGACATTTTTAACAAAACCCCTAAGTAAAGAGAGGTTTAGTGTGCTTAGGAGGGGATTAGGAGTGATTGATCCATCCTAGTGGTAGTTTCCACTAGATTCGTTGATTTTGATGATTAGATTGTGGTTAAAATAGAGTTTCTTTTCAATGATCATCAAATCAGATCATAATTTAGTGATTTTCCCTCATTCGGTCACGAACATAACATGATTTTTAGGTGCGTGCCAAAGTTAGAGACGACTCGAGTAAGTTTCAGAGTCGGCTCCTGAGGGGGAGTCGACTCGCGCATTTGCGGGAGTCGACTCGAGATTGATGGCAGCAGAGGGGGAGTCGACTCGCGCATATTCTGGAGTCGACTCGAGGTCGAGTCGACTCGCGACTCAGTGGAGTCGACTCGCAGTCGGGATCCCGACTTTTTAACCCTAACTTTGTCGTTTCGAAAACACTTCTATTCTCCGCCGCCACTGTTCACAAGCCCTAGAGCCGACTCCTAGGTCGTCCCAAGCCTTTTCCGTCAACCTTTCACCGTCCCTTAGGGTTTTCCTCCCAATCTAGGTCATTATGCCACGTAAAACCGTAGTCCGGAAGAGGTCCCGACCCGAGGCCAGTCCCGAGAGGCGCTCCAAGGCTCGGCACGATCCCGCGAGGCAACAACCTCCGGCTCGTTCCCCGCCGAGGGCGGTTCCCGCGAGGCCGTGCGCCGGGAAGGCCGTACCACCGGGAGATATGTCGATTTCGGACTATCTCTCCGGGAGGGTTTCACCATAGGTGAGAGATTGCGTGTCCAGGACTTAGAGTATTTCCTCACATTAGATCTCCCAACTTACCCTGGATTAGTTAGAGAGTTTTACGGTACCGGTCCATCGGGGAGATGGGGGTATCGAGGGCACGGTAGCCGGTGTCCTCTGTTCATTACGGAGGATCTTATTGCCCACATTCTCCACCTTCCACAAGTAGGGGTGGCTCCCACACACCCCGAGGACAGGGTTGAGGCCCTTACGGCCATTCTAGGGCATCCACCCCAGTCACCCTTAGACGAGGTATCCGCTAGCTCACTTCCGATTGAGGTGCGGATCTCCTGAGTATATTGTCTAGGTCCATCTTCCCTAAGACCGGGAGATTTGATTTTGTATCTGAGAGAGACCTAGCTCTCATGTTCTACATGCTTCAGGACACCCCAATCAACTTCCCCAAACTCATTTATCGATACCTGTGTGAGCCACTAGACAGACCTAGGCTCACCCTACCCTACGGTATGGTATTCACTCTGTTGTTTAGGGAGTACGAGATTCCTATCCCTGAGGGGAAACCCTTCCGCGCATTGCAATGGACTGATCGCATGCGTCCGGGGACCCTACACAGGATGGGGTTTCGGAGATAGAGGGGACATGGGTTAGGAAGTCCTCCATCACCACACAGACCACCAGACACTCCCCCTAGTCCTGAGCCAGATTCTGACTATCCTGACTTACCGGACTTTCCATCCACTTCTGCTCCTACCACCTCCGCCGGACCCTCCTCCTCGGCTCCACTACCCATGGAGGTCCGCATCGCTCCTGAGCAGCTCCGGGAGCTGCGGCAGGAGATAGTCCGAGATCTGCGGGATGATCTGCTTCGGGAGCTCCGAGGTTCAGTGCCTGCTCCCTCTCCCGCTCCATCTTCAGCGTTGGTCCCTTCCCTGACGGCCGTGACTGACATGACGGCTCATATGCGGGAAGAGATCTACAACATGAGGACTTTGCTCCAGGCCCAGTTCCATAGCATGAGTGAGGTCACGAGCACCACTCGACAGATGCGGGATGACATAGGACGTGACATGCACACCACTACCGAGGGGGCCGAGCGCTTGTCGAATGTGCTCATCGACAAGCTGGACGCACTTCAGACGTCGGTGACTGAGCTCTCCACTACACATAGCAGAGCCACTTCGTCCATTATCACTCAGCTCGGGCATGTTACAGATGCAGTCACCCTCCTCATGGAGCAGAGCAGATTGAGAGGAGGAGCCACATCCTCGAGAGGAGGAGCCACATCCTCGAGAGGAGGAGATACATCCTCGAGAGGAGGAGCTACATCCTCGAGGAGACCATAGCTGCTTTTTGTGTTTTGTTTGACATGTATTGTTTTTGCTTTACTTATTGTATTCTCAAATGTATTTACATACAAATCAATACAATGAGTAGCCATATCTTCTTCAATTCTGTGCCATTTGATCTATGATTGATTGTGTGTGCTTACCTCCTTTTGATACGATGACAAAAAGGGGGAGAAATATGTATAAAATATGTAAAAGGAATCAATGAAAATCAATAAAAAAAGAAAAACTTTTAAAACACACAAAAATTTGTTCTAAGTGGATTTGGTACCTCGAGGCTCATTATCTCTCTTTTGGAGGCTCCTAATGGAGTAATCTCCAGAATCTATTCAAGGGATATTCGGAGATTAGCTGAATCCTACTCAAGAACAAATTGACAGATTTTCCCTCTAAAAACCAAAAATTTAAAAGTCAAAAATTCTTAGAATCAAAACAAAGTAGATTGCATATGTTGAGGGGGAGAATCTGAATTTTAAGCAAGCTAAATCATTAAAGATATATAAGCCAAACAATTGATTGCATGATATGAAGGCTTATATAATTCCAAATGAAAGGGGAGCTTTAACTCCGAAATTTATTGTTCACACCTTTCAAACTTGGATAAATTAAATTACCAGACATCTGAATTCATTTATGGATTTTACTTCCTTGTTTATAGAGCAATTCACTTTACATATACTTAATGTTTTGTCATCATCAAAAGGGGGAGATTGTGGAGTGATTGATTAAAACCCTATTTGATTTTGATGAGCTCAAACCAGTGCTTTGGCAATGGTTAAAAATATATGTTAAAAAAAATGAAACCCTAACCCTAATAGAAGCGTGAATTAGAAGTACAGTGGAAGAAAGAAAGGAACTTGAGATCAAATGAAACTATAGACAACAGAAACAAACAAACAGAGAAAGCAAGAGAAAACACTGAAAGATACCTCGTCTTCCAAACGGATGTGGGCGAATCCGCTGTTCCGTCGTTTTTGCCCCCATTCTCCATTTCCCTCTCCATCTCTTCTACTGAGATTTAAGCAAATAGAAACCTGAAAATAAGAAAAAATAAAACAGGCATTAATCAATCATTTCAGAATAACCCAAATTCAAAAAAAGAACATAGAAAAAGCTATAAATAACGATCCATTAAAAAGGAAGAAATTTCTTTTCACGCTCCTCTCTCTCTCTCTCTCTGAGGAAAAATAAAAAATAAAAGCATACAAATCTTTTTCCTCCATACCTAAGCGGCGAGAGGAGAGCGAGATGAGTTCGAGAAGCAGAGAGGAAGAGAGAGGGGAGGGACGGGCGTCGCTTGGCTAGATTTCTTGACATATTAGGGCAGATCCCTGGGTTTTGAGCGGGAAAATGCCAAGCCTGTGCGAAGCGCTACACTCAAAGGGCCTGGGGATCGAACATAATTACGAGAATGCCGTTTCAAGGGCGAGGGTGATTTGACTGAGATTTCACCCGGTCTGCGCGGTCCGACCGCTAGAGAAGGTCGTGAGGCAGCAATGTCAAAGGGGAGTGGGGATTTGAAAAGGCCCCAACGGGTCCATTAGTGGGTTGCGGCAATTGGGTCTCCGGCGCTCTGCGTCGGGACAAGGTTTTTTATTTCGATTCGTGAGTGGCTACGCATAAGATAGTCTACGGAATGAGCCAGGCCACGCTTTTTCAGTACGGTTGGACTCAAAATTGGCTTACAACGTCAGAGGCGGTTCAGTGGTGCACAACAAGTTAATGTGATTCACTAAAAAACTTGGCTGAAATCTATATTTTTTCAGATAAATATTTTCTGGATAATATTCAGATAAAAAAATATTTTATTTATATTTTTTTATGCATTGGTTTTCCTAGATATATTGCTAAGATCTATCTATATTTTCTATAATATCTTTTATTATATAAATATTATTATATATCATATTTATATATAATAATAATATATTATAATATAACATTGATCATCTATATTATAACATAATATCATAATATCTTATGTATAATATATTATATTATAGTAATAACATATCATTATATGATAATAATATCATATTATATTATATTTAATATAAAAAGTACCAGCGTGTCTTGTCAATTTCTAGGAGAAAACCTAATCTCATGGTTTAGCAAGAAACAAAACTCGGTTGCATTATCTACTGCTGAAGCTGAATATGTTGCAGCTGGAAGTTGTTGTGCTCAAATCTTGTGGATCAAACAACAATTAGAAGATTATGGCATTAAACAAGATAAAATACCTATTAACTGTGATAATACAAGTGCCATTAATCTAACTAAAAATCCAATTCAGCATTCAAGAACTAAACACATTGAGATAAGACATCACTTCATAAGAGATCATGTACTGAATGGTGATGTGACACTACAATTTGTTTGTACTGATGATCAATTAGTAGACATTTTTACAAAACCCCTAAGTGAAGAGAGGTTTAGTGTGCTTAGGAGGGGATTAGGAGTGATTGATCCATCCTAGTGGTAGTTTCTACTAGATTCGTTGATTTTGATGAGTAGATTGTGGTTAAAATAGAGTTTCTTTTCAATGATCATCAAATCAGATCATAATTTAGCGATTTTCCCTCATTCGGCACGAACATAATATGATTTTTAGGTGCGTGCCAAAGTTAGAGACGACTCGAGTAAGTTTCAGAGTCGGCTCCTGAGGGGGAGTCGACTCGCGCATTTGCGGGAGTCGACTCGAGATTGATGGCAGCAGAGGGGGAGTCGACTCGCGCATATTCTGGAGTCGACTCGAGGTCGAGTCGACTCGCGACTCAGTGGAGTCGACTCGCAGTCGGATCCGACTTTTTAACCCTAACTTTGTCGTTTCGAAAACACTTCTATTCTCCGCCGCCACTGTTCACAAGCCCTAGAGCCGACTCCTAGGTCGTCCCCCGGTCGTCCCCAAGCCTTTTCCGTCAACCTTTCACCGTCCCTTAGGGTTTCCTCCCAATCTAGGTCCTTATGCCGCGTAAAACCGTAGTCCGAAAGAGGTCCCGACCCGAGGCCGGTCCCGAGAGGCGCTCCAAGGCTCGGCACGATCCCGCGAGGCAACAACCTCCGGCTCGTTCCCCGCCGAGGGCGGTTCCCGCGAGGCCGTGCGCCGGGAAGGCCGTCACCACCGGGAGATATGTCGATTTCGACTATCTCTCCCGGGAGGGTTTCACCATAGGTGAGAGATTGCGTGTCCAGGGCTTAGAGTATTTCCTCACATTAGATCTCCCAACTTACCCTGGATTAGTTAGAGAGTTTTACGGTACCGTCCATCGGGAAGATGGGGGTATCGAGGGCACGGTAGCCGGTGTCCCTCTGTTCATTACGGAGGATCTTATTGCCCACATCCTCTACCTTCCACAAGTAGGGGTGGCTCCCACACACCCCGAGGACAGGGTTGAGGCCCTTACGGCCATTCTAGGGCATCCACCCCAGTCACCCTTAGACGAGGTATCCGCTAGCTCACTTCCGATTGAGGTGCGGATCCTCCTGAGTATATTGTCTAGGTCCATCTTTCCTAAGACCGGGAGATTTGATTTTGTATCTGAGAGAGACCTAGCTCTCATGTTCTACATGCTTCAGGACACCCCCAATCAACTTCCCCAAACTTATTTATCGATTACCTGTGTGAGCCACTAGACAGACCTAGGCTCACCCTACCCTACGGTATGGTATTCACTCTGTTGTTTAGGGAGTACGAGATTCCTATCCCTGAGGGGGAACCCTTTCGCGCATTGCGATGGACTGATCGCATGCGTCCGGGGACCCTACACAGGATGGGGTTTCGGAAGATAGAGGGGATATGGGTTAGGAAGTCCTCCATCACCACACAGACCACCAGACACTCCCCTAGTCCTGAGCCAGATTCTGACTATCCTGACTTACCGGACTTTCCATCCACTTCTGCTCCTACCACCTCCGCCGGACCCTCCTCCTCGGCTCCACCACCCATAGAGGTCCGCATCGCTCCTGAGCAGCTCCAGGAGCTGCGGCAGGAGATAGTCCGAGATCTGCGGGATGATCTGCTTCGGGAGCTCCGAGGTTCAGTGCCTGCTCCCTCTCCCGCTCCCTCTTCAGCGTTGGTCCCTTCCCTGACGGCCGTGACTGACATGACGGCTCATGTGCGGGAAGAGATCTACAACATGAGGACTTTGCTCCAGGCTCAGTTCCATAGCCTGAGTGAGGTCACGAGCACCACTCGACAGATGCGGGATGACATAGGACGTGACATGCACACCACTACCGAGGGGCCGAGCGCTTGTCGAATGTGCTCATCGACAAGCTGGACGCACTTCAGACGTCGGTGACTGAGCTCTCCACTACACATAGCAGAGCCACTTCGTCGATTATCACTCAGCTCGGGCATGTTACAGATGCAGTCACCCTCCTCATGGAGCAGAGCAGATTGAGAGGAGGAGCCACATCCTCGAGAGGAGGAGCCACATCCTCGAGAGGAGGAGATACATCTTCGAGAGGAGGAGCTACATCCTCGAGGAGACCATAGCTGTTTTTTGTGTTTTGTTTTGACATGTATTGTTTTTGCTTTACTTATTGTATTCTCAAATGTATTTACATACAAATCAATACAATGAGTAGCCATATCTTCTTCAATTCTGTGCCATTTGATCTATGATTGATTGTGTGTGCTTACCTCCTTTTTGATACGATGACAAAAAGGGGGAGAAATATGTATAAAATATGTAAAAGGAATCAATGAAAATCAATATAAAAAAAAAGAAAAACTTTTAAAACACACAAAAATTTGTTCTAAGTGGATTTGGTACCTCGAGGCTCATTATCTCTCTTTTGGGGCTCCTAATGGAGTAATCTCCAGAATCTATTCAAGGGATATTCGGAGATTAGCTGAATCCTACTCAAGAACAAATTGACAGATTTTCCCTCTAAAAACCAAAAATTTAAAAGTCAAAAATTCTTATGAATCAAAACAAAGTAGATTGCATATGTTGAGGGGGAGAATCTGAATTTTAAGCAAGCTAAATCATTAAAGATATATAAGCCAAACAATTGATTGCATGATATGAAGGCTTATATAATTCCAAATGAAAGGGGGAGCTTTAACTCCGAAATTTATTGTTCACACCTTTCAAACTTGGATAAATTAAATTACCAGACATCTAAATTTATTTATGGATTTTACTTCCTTGTTTATAGAGCAATTCACTTTACATATACTCAATGTTTTGTCATCATCAAAAAGGGGGAGATTGTGGAGTGATTGATTAAAACCCTATTTGATTTTGATGAGCTCAAAGCATTTGAGTATATCTCTTGTTTACTAATGAATTCAATTAAGTGTTTCAGTAAAAATCTTGTCTAAGTGTCTCTAGACTTGGTTCATAATATTTTGGATAAGTTAAGAAGTCAGCTTGAACCAAAGTCTGAGACTCGAGTCGACTCCAGAGTATCACGAGTCGACTCCAAGCGTATCAAGTTCACTGGCACGAGCTCGAGTCGACTCCGGATCAGTACGAGTCGACTCCGACTGAGAACAGACAGACGAACAGAAAGCATCAACTCAAAACCTGTCAGCGAGTCGACTCCTGAACTGCGCGAGTCGACTCCGATGTTCACCGAGTCGACTCCAGGGTAGTATGAGTCGACTCCTAGGAGTCACAGGCAGAAAAGTCAGAGAGCAGTTTTCGGGTCTGAGATTCGAGTCGACTCTAGTGGAACGCGAGTCGACTCCGATGGTTGGCAAGTCGACTCCAAAGAAAGTAAGAGTCGACTCTCAGAGGAACACAAGGAAAAAGTCAGAGAACGTTTTTCGGACTCTGAGATTCGAGTCGACTCCCGCAATACGCGAGTCGACTCCTAGAAACCGCGACCCCAAAGAAGACAGAAGACCAATCTGCTGTGTCTGAGAGCCGAGTCGACTCCTAGAAAGCTCGAGTCGACTCCAAGGCAGCGGTACACCAAAAGGGCAGAAGACTTAGTTTCGGAAACTGAGAGCCGAGTCGACTCCTAGAAAGCTCGAGTCGACTCCAAGGCAGCGGTACACCAAAAGGGCAGAAGACTTAGTTTCGGAAACTGAGAGCCGAGTCGACTCCGGGGAAGTTCGAGTCGACTCCAAGACTGGACGAGCCAAAAGACAGAAGATCGGGAGTTCGGGCTCTGAGCGCCGAGTCGACTCTCAGGACAGTCGAGTCGACTCGAGTTGGCCAAGTTGAAAATTGGCTCCGTGGACTTCATGGGATGAGCCGACTCCGAAAATGCCAAGTCAGCTCCAGAAGTTGGCGAGTCGACTCCGAGTCAAGTCGAGTCGACTCCCAGTCGAAGAAGCAACTTTAATTCAAATCCGGAACAGTTGCCGAGTCGACTCCAGAAAAGCATGAGTCGACTCCCGCTACAGCCGAGTCGACTCCTGATCGCACGAGTCGACTCCAACCCACCAACGGACATATTGTCAGGCTGTGCAGAGTGTGCAGAACGGGCAGAAAAAGGTCTCTAACGGCTAGTTTCCGTGGGGGATGGCTTAAATAGCCACAGAAGACTGTAGCAAGGCAGAAAACAACCATTCCACTCAAAGTAATCAAGCTTTCAATCTCTACAACCTGGTTTTCAACGGAAAAGAGGGAAGAGCAACATTAACTGCATCCACCTACTTCTTCCCAACATTGAAAGAGATCTCCTCCTGCATTCAAGTCGACCAGACATTCAAGAGAAGACCCGAAGTTCAAGAAGCCCTACTCTACTCCAACTCAAACGTGTTTGAGGGCTTCTAACTTCTCTTTTGTTTATATTGTTATTTATCTGCTTTTGAGAAGCTCTGTTTTTTCTGTTACTCCTTTTTACTTCCATCTTGTCTTTGCTTGGTTCAATCGGGGGATTGAATCAAGGGTATTGAGGTTGGTTGGTGAGCCGAGTGTAAAACCAACGTGTAAGGGTTCGATTGTGATCCCGGAAAAACAATCGGGTTGGTTCTAGTCGGTGAGCCTGGGAAAACCGACCGAGTTCGTTGTGAGCTCGTAAAACAACAAGTTTGGTTGTGAGCTTGGAAAACAACCGGCTGTAATCCAAGGGGTTATAGTGAATTTCCAAGTGAGACTTGGGGAGTGGACGTAGGAGCAAGGGTTAGCTCCGAACCACTATAAAACATTGTGTTTGTGATTGTTTGTCTCTCTCTATCTCTCACATTTCATTCACCGCACATAGAAACTAATTAATCATCTCGCAAAAGAATTAATTAGTTATCCACAAAAGTTTTAATAGCCAAATTATTTTAAAACCCAATTCACCCCCCCTCTTGGGTTGTCTATCTGGGCAACAGGGGTTTATCACGGGCTTTATTTAAATCTCCTTTTGCTTCCAAAAGCTTTTGGCTTCTGACCCTCCCTAATGAGGTTGTCAACCGTTGCTGACAATGCTTGTTCCAAACTTGATGCACATGATGCAATTGTCCTGGAAGAATTGTGTGTATCTCCTAACAAAAAAAAGGTCGCAAGTAATCAGACTTATTAATTGGCATGTGTAACAAGGGCAAAAGTTAATGATAAGAAATATAAATTAATTACATCACCTCAAATTTGTTCCACATTCCAACTTTAGCATGTGTAGGGACCTCCCTCCATGACAACCACGGACCATTGAAAAATTGGCGCATGATAGCAACAGCTTTGTGACTGACCTCATAATCAAGAAACCTGCAATTTAAAAAATATTCATTAGAAAATAAATTAAATACTTTAAATGCAACAAACACATAAATTCAAATTAGTGATATAAGAAAGTGATATTTTCATACATTCCTCTTGTGCACCTAACAATCACTTTTCCATTTGCATCAACAGGGGCTTTAAGGGTTGGTTCTCGGCCATTGCTTTGTCGTGGATCAATCCCAAGTTCATCATTCATCTGATCCTCATTCATTGTATCCTCATGATTTTGCACTGCACCATTCATTTCTTCATCGTTTATTTCTTCATTTGTATCCACCTCTTCAATCATGTCCCCATCAGGAATGTAATCATCATCATCATGATAATCCTCGACACGCTCAGGCAACCTAGAAGGTTGAGAAGGAACTTGAGTAGCAGCCAGTATTAAAGCTGCTTTTCCATTACCTCTTGGTTTCCCTTTTTTCTTGGCCATAACTGCACAACAATAAAAAGTTGTAGTTAGTTCACAATGTAAATGTCAACAAATCCAATCAAAGTAAAGAACAATCAGTGGACCTGTTGCTTTTCCTTTGCTCTTTCTCATGTCTGCACAATTATAATTTATAAGTCTAAAATTTGTTATATTAGCATTCACAAAGTTGCATGTTGTATTTTAATCTTCCTCAGCCTCATGCTCCTCTTCCTCGGTTTGTTCATCTTCAAAATCTTCTTCTTCATCCTCAAAGTCCTCTTCCATTTGGTTAGTTGTCAACTCAATTTCTGCTGCATCAATATCTTCTGCATCTCTGTTAACACCAACCAAAATGTCTGGATCATCAAGCTCATCTGTCATCGAGATTGGGGTAGGAATCCTGTGGTTTTCTTCTTGATAAAAATCAAAAAAAATTTTCTTCTGGCACACTAGGAGTGAACCTACCTCTAGCTTTTGTCTTAATTACTGCCCACCACAATCTTCGATTCTTCTTCTTACCTGGGTAACCAGTATAGAACACCTGATGTGCTTGTTGAGCTAATACAAAAGGATCATTGGTTGGAAGTCTTAGTTTGTAATTGATCTCAACGAGGCCATGTTGAGGGTGCACTTTCATACCCTTGTCTCTATCATACCAGTCACATTTGAATAACACTACTTTATTACCAACCCCAAAATAGTCTAACTCGATAATGTCAACCAACATCCCATAATAGTCACTCTCAAAGTCATTGTAACTGCTTCCCTTAATGCACACACCACTGTTGAAGGTTCTTTTATCCTTTCTATATTCTTTAGTGTGAAATCTGTACCCATTCACAAAGTAGCCTTTATAACATTTAACTTTATTCCCAGGGCCATATGATAGGTCCTTTAAGCGCCCATCAACATGATTTTTGCTGTCATTAACCTAGCATGATAAAAATAATATCGTAAGAATAAATCAAGAGAAAGTCTAATTTATTATTATATTTATGAATTATGTACTCACATATGACCTAAACCAAGCCGGAAACTCCATTTCGCGTCGTCTTTCCAAATCTATTTGGCTTATATTTGGACAAGATTGCCGGATATAATCATCAAAATACCTACAACACAAAAGCTAGAATCACATATATTGTACTCCATATGCATTTTTAAGGATGATTATAATTAAGTACTTGTGTAACTTACTTTCCAAAAGGTTGAACCTCCTCACAATTCAGAAGAACATATAATTCAGCAGCATTAAACTCCAGAGTAGTTAAATGCCTTCCAAAAGGTTTCCCAAAAGGCCGACCTTGATGAGCAAAAATTGATAGACGATCCACGAGATCAAACTCCCCTTCGTCTTCATTACGGGGAACTTGATTTAACCTCGTTTGTATAGAAGGCTCAAAATAATGCGAACAGAAAGTTGATATTTCTTCTATGATGTAAGCCTCGACAATAGAACCTTCAATCGATGCTCGATTCTTTACCTTCTGTTTTATATCATGCATAAGCCTATAAATAAGATTAATATGTTAATTTCTCAAATTTAATAGATACAAAAAAACTATTTAATAAAATTATAGAAATTGTTACCTTTCAAAGGGGTACATCCATCTGTACTGCACGGGCCCCCCAACTTTAGCTTCATAAGCTAAATGAACAGGTAAGTGCTCCATTGAGTCAAAAAATGCAGGAGGAAATATCTTCTCAAGTTTGCAGAGAGTTACCACAATATTTTTCTCAAGAACCTCCATATCTTGGACACGCAAAGTTGTGTTGCATAAATCTCTAAAGTAACAGCTTAATTCTGTCAATGCATCCCACACTGGTGCTGGCAATACTTCACGGAATGCAATTGGAAGCAATCTCAGCATGAAAACATGACAATCGTGACTTTTTAACCCGTAAAACTTATAATCATCCAGGTTAACACACTTCGATATGTTTGAAGCATATCCATCAGGGAGTCTTAACCCTTTCACCCACTCGCAGACCTCCATTGCTTGGTCTTTGGACAATACATAGGAAGCTGGAGGCTTAACTAGCTTTCCATTAACAAATTGAATCCTCAACTTGGGACGCTTGCAATACAGCTCTAAATCTTGCCTTGCTTTCACATTATCTTTAGTCTTCCCTTTTACATCCATACAAGTGTAAAATATATTGAGAAACACATTTCAAACAATATGCATGACATCTAAATTGTGTCGAATAAGTAGTGTATGCCAATAGGGCAACTCCCAAAATATGCTCCTTTTCACCCAATTATGATCTTTACCGAATCCAGGAATGGTGTGCTTAGGAGCTTTCGAACCAAAAGTTACATTAGGCAAGGCAGAGACCCTATTTTTCAACTCCTCACCAGACACTCGAGGAGGTGGGGGGTCTGTCTCTATTCTACCATTGAAGAAACCATCAACTTGGTATCTGTATGCATGGTCCATGGGCAAGAATTGACGATGGCAGTCAAAAAAAGAAGTCTTCCCACCATGTTGTAGTGTAAAAGTTTTTGAGTTCTCCATACAATACGGGCATGCCAACTTTCCATGTGTACTCCATCCTGAAAGCATGCCATATGCAGAAAAATCGTTGATAGTCCACAATAAAGCTGCCTTCATTTGAAAATTCTCTTTTCTAAAAATGTCATAAGTGGTGACCCCTACTTCCCACAATATTTTAAGTTCATCAATCAAAGGCCTAAGCAAGACATCGATACTTTTGCCGGGGCTCTTAGGTCCAGAAATGACTAAACTTAGAAAAAATGTAGGGTCGTTTCATACATATTGATGGTGGAAGATTGTAAACTGTTACGAAAACTGGCCAACAGGAATAAGGACGAGCTGATTGGCTAAAAGGGGTTAAAACCATCTGTACATAACCCAAGTCTCAAATTACGAGGCTCGGTAGAAAAGGATGGATGAATGCGGTCAAAGTGCTTCCAAGCCTCCCCACAAGCAGGATGCACCATCTCATCTGAATCACCTCCCTTTACATGCCATGACATGTTTTCAGCCGTTCTGCTTGACATAAAAAGCCTCTGAAGTCTTGGTGTTATTGGAAGATATCGCAACCTTCTATAAGGAACATCTTTTCTCCTACCACCACCATCATTTCTTCTGATTTTATATCGAGGATGACCACAAATAGTACACTCAATCAAATTCTCTGTTTCCTTATAGAATAGCATACAATTATTCTCACAAACATCAATACTTGTATACTCCAACCCCAACTTCCAAAGCATCTTCTTTGATTGATAGAAATCAAGGGGCAGCTTCTCACTTTCCAGCAACATATTCTTCACTATTTTCATGATTCGATCATAGCAAGATATACTCATATTAAATTCAGACTTGCAATTTAATAATTGAGTAATAGCAGATAACTTAGAGTATTTTTTACACCCTTCCCATAAAGGTACTTCTGCATCTTTCAACAAAGAATAAAAATCTGCAGCATCCTTATTTGGCTCTTCCTCATGATTAACTTCAAGTGCACTACTCAAATGGAGTTCCTCTTCTGGACCCATAGCTTCCATCACCATGGTTCTATATTGCTGACCATGTTCACAACCAACATCCATTGATGTGGATGCTTCTACTGCACTTGTACTTACAGGAGCAACTGCACCAAGTAACTCCCCATGTGCAAACCATGTTGAATACCCCGGTGTAAACCCCTTTCTCAACAGATGAACATTGACCGTATCACGGTTAAGAAATTTCTGGTTGTCACATCTCATACAAGGGCATCTAATCTTATCACCACTACAATACTCTAACTGAGTAAATGCAAACTCAAGGAACCCTTTAACTCCATCACAGAACTCAGCTCTTATATAACCATTTTCACTAAGTCGGTGGTACATCCAATTACGATCAACTGACATAGTTCCTCTAGAAATCAAAAAAATAAAACAACATTAGAAAGCCTAGAAAATATTAAAAATCGGGCCATTAAAAAACACGAAAGGCAAGATCATAAAAAATGTAAAAGAAACAAAAACTGGTATGATATTTATGAAGATGAGAAGTTATCATAAGAATGACAAAAATAAGTCATTCAATCTTGTCCTAGCATCATTGACATTAAAAAAGCATTCAATCTTTATAAAAAGCTGAACATAACGAATTAATCTTTACAAGTTATCTCTTCATTCATCTAATACCAGCAATATTCAAAAAGCATTTAATCTTTACAAAGACAAGGAATACAAGTCAAATCATCCAAATTTACATATGGAATACTATCTGCTTCACATAGAACAAATGTCAATATACATGATCGCCTCTGATGCTAGGAAAGCATGGCACTTCTTAGCAAGCTTTTTTGACCACCTTCTTGATTGCACACTAGAAATAAGTCACAACCATGAAGCAACACCATTTTCCACCACTTTCCATTTTTCCTTGCAGATGAACAATGATTGTAAAAATGAATAACATGACGAAGAAATTAAAATCCATGAACTTTACAGAGTCAAGTTAAAGTTTTGAGAAAATTTTCAAAAATGTAAACCAATGTCATAAGAATCATGACTGGGCATGCTTTGAAGTACTATTCAACAATTATGAAAATAAATTTTGCAAGTTGATGAAGAATCAATAATTGATACTCTTTTTTAAGTATTAGATCTCTAATGGGCCCAAGTTTGGTGCTTGACGAATGATATTCATAGGAAAGCTCAAATATATCACAATACACAAAGATTAGATTTCCTACAAAGGTCCAAGTAAATAAAATACATTCAATTATATTACATTAAATTAGAGGTTACTGTAGATTCAAATTTAGGAGGAAAAAAAATTGCACCAATGATACACAACTCTTCCCTTAATATTTTCACATGAACAATAAAAAAATGGAGATTAATCATTGAGAGCTAATAGTATCGGACCATTGGAACCACAATATCTGATGTTGAAACTCTTGAAACAAAGTACTACTATAATCCTTGGCAGCTGGAAACACAAGCCTTTAGTCAATGATTTCATCAGTTTTTCAGTTGAAGTTGTTTCAAAGAGTGAGATCTGTTTATTTAGAAGAACCCCCAAGAACATATATTCTCTAAATCCTGGCTGCTTCATATTTCTCAAAAAGAAAAAAGGGAAGAAAAAAAAAGAAATAGTTGCTGCTCCATGTCACAACATGAGATTTTGCGGTTCCAAACTTAACAGACACTATTAATCAAAAAATTCGTCTGCTAAAACGAAACATCAACAGGGAATTAAGGGAAACAAACCCTGCTTCACCACAGCATCTCAAAAACCCTGCTTCACCACAGCATCTCAGAAAGGAGATTAAAATGTATACATTTACATCCACATTTGGAATCTTGGATCATGTATATAATGACTGGATGAAGATGAACACAAAGAGATGTAAACACAGGATCATGTATATAATCGAAAGGCACGGCGATCAAGCGCGGCGCCAGATCCACAGGGGGAGACCCTCGGTAGGTTCCTTCCCCCTTCCTCTTCCTCTTCTTCGTTTCTTTTATTTTGTTATCATGGGGTAAAAGGAAATGGGGTTAGGGTTTACCTCCGGGAAGAACCGGTTCTGAAAACCCTAGCCGACGAGCAAGAAACAGGGGAGCGTCGACGGGGTGACGTAGCCGCGATGATCTCGTCCCGGGCGAGAAGGAGATGAACACAGGCGCCGAGCAAAGAGACAATGAAACCCTCGGTAGGTTAGGGTTTAACTCCGAGAAGAGATCCTAGCCGACGAGCAAGAAGGAGGGGGCGTCGACGAGGTGATGTAGCCGCAATCGGGAGGCGTGATGTTGCCGTGGTCGCCGTCGGCAAGGGGGAGCCGGAGAGGAGAGGCCGGAGGTGGAGGGGAGGAGAGGAGATAGGAAGCCGCGATGCCAAATCCCTAACCACGCCAATCTTTTAATCGAGACAAAATGCTTCGAGTCCCAGGCTCACCCTGTCACCCAGCTCCAAATCGGGACGGGACTGCAAGCCAAATTTCATATTGAATTATTTTTGGACTAAGTCGGTGTGCAAGCCAAATTTCATATTGAACTATTTTTTATCTATAAGGTTGATTGGAAGAAGGCTGATTGGACGGAACTTGCTGGAAAAAATATTTTTGAACTATAAAGCATGGTAAAAAAAATTCGAGACCTTCTTCCAAAATCCAATCCCATTGCAGGAAAGTTGCAATAGGGGTACAAATGAGTCATGGCCAACACCATGAGATTTGAAAATGAGAAGGAATTTGAGTTTTCTGGAGAGCGTTTGGAATTTGAGTTATCGAAGAAATTTGGGCGAAACGGCGGGCATACTTAGTTTCATGTTGGATTTTCCTCCTTTTATCTTTTTTTAATTTAGATTTACTCAAAAATAATATTTTTAATATTTATGGAATTAAAAATTAAATTTGGTGACGGAAATTTTTGTCAATAACCTGTCACCGCCAAAAATAATCTTTTAAAAATTTATAAATACTTGGGTTACGATATTTGTGACGGCTGAATTTGTCACTGCGGGGTTGCAATTTCGGTTATCATTTTGCTGACAGATATCCCATCACTATGATGGTTACTAAGGTTTGGCGCCCATCCTACCCGCGCATTCTGTGACCGGTCTGTCACTAATCGGTCACTAAGTTTACACCACGGTGACCAAATTTCTGGCGGTCACTAATCAGTCACAAATAGTGACTGATAACAGTCCGTCACTAATTTTCCGTCACTATACGCGTGTTTTCTGGTAGTGTGAGCATAGATCGTCATCAGCCGACTGTTCTTCATCAGACTCTTCCAAAACCATTCTTAGATAATGGTTGAAAAAAAAAGGAGGATTTACATTTTGTCCGGCTGAAGACAAAAAATTTAGCGCTCTTGGGAGGCAACCCAACATGTAAATATTATAAATAAGAAAAATACTAATAAAAATAATAATAATAAAAAATTTGCTAACATGCAGGTTTGGGGGTTTTTGGCCCCAATTGTCACTTTACCCACCCATATCAGGTAAGTTCTCCTCTATCCTATTACTGTTTTAAATTTTCTTTCACATTGAGGACAATGTTAGATTTAGGTGTGGGGGAGAGAATATTTTTGATTTTTATGCAAAAAAAAATAATAATTAAAATTAAAATTAAAAAAAATTAAAAAAAAGGGAGTTCAAATTTTTAACTCAAACTCTAATCTTTTTGGCTGTACAAACTAGGAATTGCTTTAATAATAGTTTTGAGTTAAGGAATATTATAGCAATTCTAGCTTAAGTTTTCATCCCACCTATCTTCTGCTAACATGATACAAGATGAGTTAGCACCTACACGTAAGCACATGAATAGTGGGGTATGTAAACTTACGACTAATATAGATACTTTTAATCTTCGGGATAATATAAAGTTATATGTGTGATGAACATCCTAAAAAAAAAACAAAAAAAAAGAAAAAAAAATAATAATGAGTTTATTTTAAGTCTTCTCACTGAGTAACCGGGCCTCTTGCCTGGCAAGCAGCGAGTGTTCGCGTAAAAAGGTGAGGATGATTGAGATTAAACTCTGAGTGACTAATTTGGCCTTGAAGCCTAGTTAACTTGAGTTATTAAGCCTGTTAGGATGTCTCTACATCTAGTGCCCTGAGCCATCTGGATCGGGAGTCATTGGCCTAACACTCGCTACATGGGTTAGCTAGAAAGCTTAATAAGGCTAGATATTGCACAAGTCATTCTTCTTAGCATTCAGTCTGATAAAATATATATATATATATAATAAATAAATAAATATGGGGTGTTCATTACCATTTAACTCTATAAGTCTTGAAAATTAGAGTGATCATGTTGGAAGTAAGTGAAAGCCACTCATTTATATGATACTATCTTGCACCTCACTACATTCTTGACTTGTTAGCAGATAGATAGGGAGTAATGAAACTTTAGTTAGAGTCTGCTTAAATATGATAGCAATAAGTCTTTATTGTCTTTGCAATTCTAAGTTCATACAGTAATACTTGTTCAAATTTCGAGTTAAAAATTGGAAATTCCTAACTAATGAAGTTTGTGGGTAACTTCACTGCAAACCCTCACGAGACAACACTCGTCCACTAGGGTAACCTAGGGGTTTAAAGGCTTGTTGCACGTGCTAAGTGCAATCGTGACTCCCTACGAAAATGGGTACATATATTAGTTTGTGTATTTAGCTTCAATTCTTAAAAAAAAAAAGGAAAAAGTCATAAGTTAGACTACATCTTTTTGTGCCCTCATTTTATCATTTGCTTGTTAATTGCTAGAGACTAGCAATAAGCTAGTTGGGGGGTGTGATGAGAGCACAAAAGTGCAATCATCAGACCATTTTAATTAGTATTATAATTAATTATTAATAATAAAATTAACTAATTAACGTTGTATTTGTGTTTGAGTGCAAGTAATCCAAGAGACCCAATAACATTGGGTTTGAGCCCAATGCTCGGCAGCCCGAGCTCAACAAATTCCCCAGCTGCCATACAAGCATGAAATCCTGCGTCATCCATCAGGTCACCTACCAAGTCAGTCCCGCATCAAGGCCCCGCGATCATTTCCTTCTCGGCCATCCGCCCAGCCAATCATCAATATCCCAAATAAATCCACTCCGTCCGCATCATCAACGAGTCCTCCTAGCAAGCCACGGATCACGCCATCATCGCAGCCGTCCGTTTCAAGGAATCCCTTTAGCCGTGAAGCCAAAGGTTCAAGCCCCTCCATGCCTCCTTCCTTCCGCAACAGCCCAGCTCCTTCCCAAATCAAGCCATCCGTACCACGCCCAGCTTCATCCCGCGGTCCGTGCGATCACCAGAGACTCCAGCTCCTCCCAGCGAATCCCATTTGCAAGCGTCCCAGCAGCCTGTGAAGAAGCCCAAGATCCCGTCCGTATCCATCCTCACGACCTCCTTCTCCGTGATCGAAGCATCCCACATTAGCACCCGAGATCTTCTTCTTCAGCGCCCCAGCGTCCGTCATCAATCTCCTCCGCGATTCCTCCCAGCTCCAGCCAGGATCCACGCCGTGAATGCCTCCTCTCGTCTTCAACGCCATCATCCCGCACTGCCTCCTTTCTTCCACGTCCCAGCGCCCTGATCCAAGCCGTGAACGCCTCCTTCCAGCTCCTCCGCCGCCAGGCATCACGTCCGAGCCGCAATGATCCAAGGCGCCATCCACGGATCGATTCCTCCCAGCACCGATTTGCGGCTGCCCGTTTCAAAGATCCATAGCTTCATCCCGTGCGGAAACCAGGGAGAAGAAAGGATCCCACACCCGCTTCCAATCCGGCGTCCACAGAGCTTCCGGTGATTCCGCATCTCTTCCAGATTTGAAATCCCAAGCGTCTGCATCCACGGATCACGCCGGCCGATCCACCTCCCTGAGATCCCGCTTCCGTTTCTCCTCCTCTCCATGCTGTGGCGATCTATAAAAAGGGGGAGAACGAGAGGAGGAGGGGAGCTCTCGGCGAGTGGTCGGCGGGTCCAAGGGCGGCGCTCGGTTGGGGCCATGAAACAGGGGAGAGGGGAGGCCATCGGTTGGGCCAAAAACAGGGGAGCTCTGTTTTGAAGAAGAGAAGAATAAAAATTAGTATTCCACCATGGGAGAGAGAGAGAGAGAGAGGAGAGAGAGAGAGAGGAAGGAGAAGTGATTTTCTTGTTTTCTTTTCTTTATTTTATTTGTAAAATAGGAGGAGTATTAGGCCTCTAATCTCTACTTTTATTTGTAATCAGTTTTCTTTTTATGAAATCTAGCAAAATTTTTTCATGCAATCCCTGTTCTAGGTTCAAGTTAATTTCTGTTTTCTTTTTATGAAATCTTTTAATTTTTCTTTTTATGCAATCCATTAATTTTTCTGTTATGCAATTCATATTTTAGGTTAAGTTTAATTCCTGCAGTTTGTTTTATGCATTCAAGAATTCTCGTTTTAGTTGCAATATATGAAATCTTCTTTCATGCAGTCTATGTTCCAGGCTTCAATCTCCCTAAGCACTGTTTTCATCCATTTTAATTTATGCAAAAATTCTTCTTTAATTAATTAAATAAATGCTTTTCGAATTTAAGTAACTGTCTTTCTATTAATTTCAATTAGAAAAATATTCAACATCCTCATAACAATATTTTTCTTTAGTTATTCGAAACTCGATTTTGAATCCGAGTGAACGTTCTAATTTTTATGTAACTCCAACTGCCTCCCTGTGGATCGACCTCTTACTACCACTATTCTTCGAGTAGGAAAGGTAAGAGTAAAAATTTAAATTTAACTTTTGTTCGTCGGTTCTAACAACGATATGTCTAGCATATTTTTAGGTAGGCAGGAATCGGACGAACAATTGGCTTGAGAGGAGGAAGAAGAAGGAAGAACCAAAGGAACAAGAACAAAGCCCTGCAGCCTTTTTCTTTTTCTTCCTTTTGGAACCAAGATGAAGAAGGAAGAGGGCGTCTTAGGCTTTTCTTTTTCTTCTCTTGATTGTGGCTCAAAGGAGGAAGATGGAGGAGCGTGCTCACGGCTGGAATGAGGAGAAAAACTTCTTCCTTGGCCGAAATCCCATGCTTCCCTTTTGAAATATTAAGAGATAAAGATGAGCTCCTATTTTTTAGGAGCTCATCCTTATCTCATTTTTCATGCCACCTAGGAGGGGCGTGCACCCCTCCTTTTTCTCCCACGCAATGCCCAAGAGGAGGGGCATAAGCCCATCCCTCAAGTCCATATTAATCTGCCATTAAACCAATTAAAGGGTATTTTAATTTGGGTGCATTGCATGAGCCCAATCCTAGTCAAAATAGGATTTGTATGAACCCATTTCAATTTCCTCCTTATCCTAATCTAATTAGGATTTAATTAAACCATGACTCTATTGAACTCTTCAATCCTAATCCAATTAGGAGTCATTTAATTAATTAGATTAAAATTAAAATTAATTAGGACTTAAGAAAATCCTAATCTAATTAGGACTTGTCCAAATTTCAAGCCCTAAGATAATTAGGACTTTAGAAATCCTGTTCCAAGTAGGACTCTAATTTAATTTGAAATCCTAATCCAATTAGGACTCCATGAATCCCACTCCAAGTAGGACTCATGATCAAGTCCAATTAATTAAATCCAATTAATTAAATTAAATTGCAATCCGATTGCAATTATTCCTTCTTCTAACCACTAACTCTTAGCGGGTTATCCATTTATCAATCTAATTGATTATTTGTGATTCCTAATAACATTCAAACCATCGGATCGGTCAATACCTCTAATGTGTGTGACCCCATAGGTTCTATTCTGACTGGTAGTGAGATATATTGCGATCTTTATCACAATATCATTGAAAACTTCTTTCAATGGGTTGAAACAATTCCAACTCAACTCACTAGGGATTATCGACCATCGAGATGATCCCTGTGAGTCTCACCATCCACCAGTGACAACCTAGCAGTATGTAGTGGCTACCCAGCAGAATAGAATGATGAACCTCTAGGTGCAGTTATCGTATGATACAGTCCTTCTATCGTGGATCCCTACAGACCGGAGGTCACGGATAACTCGTCAAACCCTGTCGTCTATCATATGTCTAGATTTATTGGACTTGAGTTCGATAGTGGAAAACTCTTTCTCCACTGTATATTACTGTCCTAGCCAAGGTCTTAGAACTCAGTTTTATAAATCACATAGGATCTCTCCTCATCTATCAAGGTCGATAGATTTCATGTAAGTGCATACCCTACTCCTACAGTGAACCTACTGCAACCAATCTACACAACAAGGACCCATATGACTAGAGACCATGTATATGTGCAGTCAAACTACAATAACCTCACTGTGAATAGCCGAAGCACCGCAGGTCAAAGGACCAGTCACACTACTGCAACATCAAGCAAGTCACTGACGAGTGGATAGACATCCAAGTGACTTCTTGTCTTGATCACGCTCAGTACCCTTGTTCTCTAACAAGCACCTGCACTATCACTTCAGTGTCCCCACACTGTGGACTCGAGTCTCGTCCATCCATAAGAAAAGCGATGTGTGCACTGATCGAATCGATCACCGTCCTCGTGATGATCCATTGATCAAGAGCATTTAGAAATTAATCACCAATGATACATGGCTCAAATTATCAACTCTTGAGAATATGTATCATCATCTTATTAATTTCTTGGACGATTCATAGACACATAAACAATATGAATGAAAAGAATGCCCATTTATTATTCAATGATAATAAATCATGTACAAATTTTATGTCCAAGAATTAATAATGTGTCAGCCAGATTGGCTTCTAGGGCATACATCTAACAATCTCCCACTTGTACTAAAGCTAATTAGCCATATATCTAAGTCCCATCTTCTCAAGGTGGGTTTCAGTCTTCTGCTGACTTAGCTGCTTAGTGAGCGGGTCTGCCACGTTGTCCGTGGAGTCTACTCTCTGCACCTCGACATATTTCTTCTCGAGGTAGTCGCGTATAAGGTGAAAGTGCCGCTCTATGTGCTTGGACTTCTGATGAGACCTTGGCTCCTTAGCAAGAGCTATGACGCCATTATTATCGCAGTAGAGTGTGATGGCATCTGATGGCAATTACATCTAGCTCTGCAATGAATTTCTTGAACCAGAAGAATTCCTTTGCAGCTTCAGAGGCGGCGATATACTCAGCTTTCATGGTAGAATCAGCAATGATCGGTTGTTTGGAACTCTTCCAATTTACCGTACCACCATTGCACAAGAACACATATCCAGATGTAGACTCATCAATATCAGTCATAAAGTCTGAATCTATGTATCCTTCTACCTTTAACTCCGATGCTCCTCCAAAGACCAAGGAACAAATCTTTAGTTCTTCTTAAGTACTTGATGACCAAAGATTGATTCATAGATTGATTTTGATGATCACAAAACCTTGAAGTATAGATACTAATGTTTATGTTGCAAGGAGAAAGATATTTATTTTGCAAGGAACATAGCAAGTTGGAAGAACACAAGAAGGCCTCCAAAGCTCTCAAGTTGGAAGAAGCTACAATTTATTGGCCCAAGCTTAAAGTTCAAAGGGATTCAATTTGGAAGAGTAAAATCAAAGGAAAAATTCAAAAGAATAGGTCTTCGAGTCGGACTCCTGAGGATTTCGAGTCGACTCCAATGATTTAACCGAGTCGACTCCGGAGAAGTTTGAAGTCGACTCCTAGGGAGTCACAGGCCAGAAAAGTCAGAGAGCAGTTTTCGGGGTCTGAGATTCGAGTCGACTCCAGTGGGAACGCGAGTCGACTCCGATGGTTGGTTAGGTCGACTCCAAAGAAAGCAAGAGTCGGACTCTCAGCGGAACACAAGGAAAAAGTCAGAGAGCGTTTTTGGGACTCTGAGATTCGAGTCGACTCCCGCATTGCGCGAGTCGACTCCGAGACTCCGCGACCATCAACAGACAGAAAACCAAGTTACTGCCTCTGAGATTCGAGTCGACTCCCAGACAGCTCGAGTCGACTCCCAAGACAGCTTCACATTAAAAAGGCAGAAGACCAAGTTTCGCAAACTGAGAGCCGAGTCGACTCCAAGGAAGTTCGAGTCGACTCCAAGACTGGACGAGCCAAAAGACAGAGGATCGGGAGTTCGGGCTCTGAGATTCGAGTCGACTCCCAGGACAGTCGAGTCGACTCGAGAGGACAAAATTCAAAATTGGATCCACGGACTTCAGTGGATGAGCCGACTCCGAAATTGCCAAGTCAGCTCCAGAAGTTGGCGAGTCGACTCCGGGTTAAGACGAGTCGACTCCCAGTCAAGGCATGCACTTTAATTCAAATTTGGAACAGTGGCCGAGTCGTCTCCAGTAAAGCACGAGCCGACTCCTGCAACAGGCGAGCCGACTCCTGATCGCGCGAGTCGACTCCGATCCCAACTGTAACATTGTCAGGAAATGCAGACTGTGTCCAACGGGCTCTTTTTCTTGTCTCTAACGGCTATATTCTTGTTTCCACGCCATCTAAAGCTATAAAAACAAGAAGAGAGCTAGGGGAGAACTCATGAAAGTGGAAGAAAACATTTAGGGAAGAGATTCCAAGAAAATCTCCCATAAGCACAATAAGGCCATTCAAAGTGAAATAGAGAGAAGAAGAGCTTCCAAGTGTATCCCAAAGCTTCCTCTCCATCCCGTGTGCTGCCGCGGTTGATCCTCTACTTCGTGCCAAATCAGAAGAGGGTCAAGTAAAGAAGAAGTCGAGCTCCTCCATCTTCAAAATTCGTTTGAGGGGCTTCTCTTTACTCTAATTTGTTATATTGTTATATTTGCTTGTTTAAGAAGCTTTGATTTGTTTTATTCTTTATTTTTAATATCTTGGTAATCTTGATTCAATCAAGGGATTGAATCAAGGGGTTAAAGGTTTGTTGGTGAGCCAAAGGGAAAACCAACGGTGTAAGGTTTGTGGTGAGCCAAAGGGAAAACCAACGGGGTTTAGGTTTGTTGGTGAGCCGAGGGTAAAACCAACGTGTAAGGGTTCGATTGTGATCCCGGGAAAACAATCTGGGGGTGGTTCTAGTCGGTGAGCCTGGGAAAACCGACCGAGTTCGTTGTGACCTCGTAAAACAACAAGTTGGGTTGTGAGCTTGTAAGAACAACCGGCTGTAATCTGTAGGATGGTTATAGTGAAATTTCCAAGAAGTCTTGGAGAGTGGATGTAGGTGCTGGGGTGCACCGAACCACTATATGTTTGTTGTGTTTGTAATGCTTCTGCTTATTGTCTAACTAACACACCTCACTTACTTAGATAAAACTGCTTGCTTAACTCTTATCTGGACATCCTTTTAGTTGCAAGCATATTTAATCAAGTCACATTCTATACATCAAACTGTTGCTAAGTTTAACTTTCACTGCGCATATATACAACTTAGCATAATTAATCAAAAAGTACTAGAAGTAGTTTAAAAGTTTTAAAAGACCCAATTCACCCCCCCCTCTTGGGTTGTATCTACTGGGCAAACAAGTGGTATCAGAGCAGGTGCTCAAGGAAGTAATATTGATCTCACGATCAAGAGCCAAAGATCATGACAAATCAAATAGATAGTTTTCTAGGAGAGGGACAAGTTTAAGTAATAGGACCTCGCACTGTTTAATGCGGCATAGACTACCAATGGTTGGAAAGCACGCCTGCGCGCTTTGTATTCAATCACAAAACTATTATTATGGAAAATCATATATAAGATGACCTCATGACACCTCTCTAAAAAACTATATAATGAAAAGCGACTTGTAGCACAATGAATGCTAATGCTATGAACATATTATATTTGTGCTATTCATGAAACGAAGTTTAATGAAATTTCTGCATGCTTATCTGCTAAGGAGATCTGGGATACTTTAGAAACTATTTATGATAAATCTCAGATTAGCTCACATGTGCTTCAATTGCGTACTAACAATGAGATTGCAGAATCCTCCACAGTAGCCGAGTCGACTCCCAGTTTGTCCGAGTCGACTCCTAGAGAAGAACAGTCTGAAAGGCAGAGACACAGTCTTGAAGACCCTGTGAACGAGTCGACTCCAAGTAGTTCCGAGTCGACTCCCAAGCTAGCCGAGTCGACTCCAATAAGGTCCGAGTCGACTCCGAGGCAAATCAGCTTCCTAAAGACAAGGAAAAAGAGGAAGCAAGAAGAAAGGAAGAAAGAGATAAAAAGGAAGAAAGCCTTGACCAAGAAAGAGTCAAGCCAAAAATAAAGGTTAGGAGCAACAATGATGATATTAGCTCCAAGAAACTACAAGAGGTAACTAACTTGTGCTTTATGGCACAAGAAGACAAGGTAAAAACTGAATCTACTCTTACATCAAATAATTTTCAAGAAGAATTTTCTTATGATGAATTATTAAATGCTTTTCATGATTTGTATGGTGAATGTAGAAAATTAGCTGTAAAGAATAAAAATCTTAAGAAACTAAATCTGAAAATTTCAAAAGAAAGAAATTCTAATGATGAAATACAAGAGAAACTAAATTCTGAAAATGAATGCTTAAGGTCATTTTCAGAAGAATTGATTCAGAAAAATCATAGCTTAATTAAAGAAAATCAAAACTTAAGCGAAGAAATTAATCAATTAAAATCTTGCATTAACAAATTCACCGTAAGCTCAGAAAGATTAAAAATGATGTTTGAAAGCCAATATGTTACTTATGATAAATCAAAACTTGGCTTGACTTCTTTACTTAACAATAAATCTCTAGAGAAAAAGGTTATTAATTCACCAAACAAACCATTAAATAAGATAACTTATTTCAAAAACGAAAAGAATGGGCATAACAACTTTACCTATCGTTCTAACACAATTAAATCAAATGGTAAAGTTATTAATATTAAACAGATATGGGTTCCAAAAGGAACCATATGTCCTAACTCTCAAGAACCCAAGCAAGCTTGGGTACCCAAAATGAAAATATGAGGATGTAGACATAGATGTGCCAAGATACCCATGGAACAAATAGAACTTTCATACAAATGGGTGCTCGAGACACACATCAAAAATGAAACTTAAAATATACTTATGAAAGTAATTTTAAATGAAATAATAATAATAATGAAATCAGTAATCCTTGCATCTCATCATTATTTTGCTTTAGTATTTGATATGAATTGCTAGTATTGATCAATTTTGTGATATAGAAAATACTTTTGAAAATATAATCAATCATTTCATTTATAGTATACTTTACTCACTATTGGATAAGTTGCTAAATGATTAAACAATTTATTAAGAATAAACTCTATAAATTCTCTATATGCTTGATTGAGAGTTTTTATCCATGGCTTTATTGTTTAAATGATAATGTGTACTTGGTATGCTTTTGAATATATGCACTATGAATACCAAGATTAAAGAAACCATCTTTGGCATATAAAATCAACTCATGCTAGTATGTACTTAATCTCAAAAGACCTTGTCATTGCCTTACTTAGATTATCTTCTAAAAGGTCAAAGTTTGCTATGCATGTTAACTAAGGAAACAAACAAAATCAATTTCTAAATCTAATGATGTTGTTTCCAATACTAAGTTTTCAAAGCTTACACTAGCTTTGTTCTTGGCACGTAAATTGAAATATTTTCTGCATTGGCACAAACTCACAAAAAGGGTTCAAATGAAAAGGTTTGCAAAAGTATCATGGGATAGTCTTGAAAACCAATTTTTTATCAAGTTGTGCATAGAAAATAATATTGAATACAATTGTTTCAGCACCAAGGACACCATAAGTAAAATAGGATTAATAGATTTCTTGAAGAAATGAAAAAGACAATTGTGTATGTTAGTCATTTTTAAAAGCTATCATCACTGCTTGTCATACATATGATTTCTATTAAATCTATTTTTTTTTGATGAAAACTCTTTTGATCTTCTGAAAAATAGAAAATGAACTATTGCATATCTTTCATATTTATCAGTAGTATATGTTATACTTGATATGGTTTCTTGAAAGTAATGCCAAATCTAATAGAGATATGTCTATCCTTGGATATCATTCATCAAGCAATGCATATAAATATTCAATGAAAAGATTTTAGTTGCAGAATATCAATTCATTTTATTCTTTATGAGACTATTGATTTATTATCAAGATACTAAAATCAAATTATAATGTATATGGTTAATCTTTTACATATAACAATCTGAAAACATGTTAATAATTAGAACCAAATTGAGCTTTTCAGAGATGCACTTAATGAAGAAAAATTGATGACTACTAAAAGACTAAATCAAGAAAAAGATGTAATAGATCTTGATTCTTGCATGATTAAAGTAAAGATCACCACTATCATTTGCTTGCCTCATGAGCTTTATATTCTGTCAAATGAATGTGTAGAATTCACTCCTATGTGGTTATTTCATTAAAAAGGAGATCTAAATAAAATAACCACCATATTTAAAGATTAACATTACATATATGATAAAGCAATATGTGATTTGGAACAAGCATCAAAAGCATGATAGCTTAAGTAACCTTTTTGATAAGTAATCGTGAAATCTATGCCATCACCAAAAGAAGAAC
>NW_024069724.1:0-31299 GCF_009389715.1 Phoenix dactylifera
TGTAAAAGTGCCTTCTTGAATGGGTATATTAATGAGGAGGTTTATGTAGAACAACCTCTGGTTTTGAGAATCATCAATACCCAATCATGTTTATAAACTAAATAAAGCACTTTATGGCCTAAAACAAGCTTCCTAGAGCATGGTATGAAAGACTTAGCAAATTTCTATTAGACCATGAATTTTCTAGAGGAAATGTTGATACAACTCTATTTTTGAAAAAGAAAAACAAAAATATGTTAGTTGTGCAGATTTATGTAGATGATATTATTTCGGTGCTACTAACAATCGCCTTTGCGAAGAGTTTGCTGAATTAATGCAGAGTGAATTTGAGATGAGCATGATGGGAGAATTGAACTACTTCTCGGACTTCAAATCAAACAATCCAAGGAAGGTATTTTCATCAATCAAGCTAAATACATCAAGAAATGCTAAAGAAAGTTTGATATGATGGAAACAAGTCAATTGGCACCCCCATGAGCTCATCATGCAAACTAGACAAAGATGAATCAGGTAAATCAGTAGATCAAAAGCTGTATAGAGGTATGATAGGATTTTACTATATCTTACAGCAAGTAGACCTGATATCATGTTTAGTGTATGCATGTGTGCTAGATATCAATCTAATCCTAAGGAATCACACCTAATTGCAGTTAAGAGAATTTTTAAATATCTCATAGGAACAAAAAACATAGGTCTATGGTATCTAAAGAATCAAGCATAAACTTAATAGGGTACACTGATCAGACTTCGCTGGTTGTAAACTTGATAGAAAAAGCACCAGCGGGTCTTGTCAATTTTTAGGAGAAAACCTAATCATGGTTTAGCAAGAAACAAAACTCGGTTTGCACTATCTACGGCTGAAGCCGAATATGTTGCTGCCGGAAGTTGTGCCAAATTTATGGATCAAGCAAACAACTTGAAGATTATGGCATTAAACAAAATAAGATTTCCATAAATTGTTGATAATACAAGTGCCATAAATCTAACTAAAAATCCAATTCAACACTCAAGAACTAAACATATTGAGATAAGACATCACTTCATAAGAGATCATGTGTTAAATGGTGATGTAATGCTTGAATTTGTTTTGCACTGATGATCAACTTGCTGATATCTTCACAAAATCCCTTAAGTGAAGATCGATTTTGTATTCTTAGAAGAGGTTAGGAGTGATTGATCCATTTCTTGTGATACTCCCTCTAATTCATTGATTTTGATGATTAGCTTATGTTGGACATAGGATTTCTTGTCTATGGTCATCAAATCAGTCTTAAGTCTTAAATATTTCCATATCTCTCACTAGTGGCACGGAATTAACTAAGTTTTTGGTTATGTGCCAGAGTTCGAGTCGACTCGCGCATTTCAGGAGTCGACTCGGTCGAGCGACTCGCGTCTTACTGAGTCGACTCGAGGTCGGAATTCGATTTTAAACCTAATCGAAACGTTTTTCTTACCTTCTATTTTCGGCCGCCACTTTCAAACCCTACGAGCGTTATGAGTAGCCTTGGTGTTCAATGTTGTGTGTCCCTCGAACTCGTCTTCGACCCATTTTAGGTCCTTTCCCTCGAGTTTTCTTCCATGTTTCTTATCCATTCCTCGGTTTTTAGGTCAAAATGCCTAGGAAAGCCGTTGTCCCGAGCTGGAAGAGACATCTCTCCGCGAGCGGCGCCGAGCGACGGTCCAAGGCACG
This sequence comes from Phoenix dactylifera, assembly GCF_009389715.1. Taxonomy (NCBI): domain Eukaryota; kingdom Viridiplantae; phylum Streptophyta; class Magnoliopsida; order Arecales; family Arecaceae; genus Phoenix; species Phoenix dactylifera. The sequence goes on from NW_024069724.1 coordinate 1,691, forward strand.
GAACGAACCCGTGAGGCCACCACCTCCGGTTCCTTCCCGCCTAGGCCGGTTCCCTCGCGTACGTGCGCCGGGAAGGTAGTCTCTACCGGGAGGAAAGTCAACTTTGACTTCCTCTCTCGGGAAGGGTTCACCTTAGGGCTCAGGGCTTAGAGTTCTTCTGTTCATTAGACCTCCCTACCTACCCAGGGTTAGAAAATTTTATGGGACTGTCGCACGAGGTAGCGGTGGTATCCAGGGAACCATAGCGGGTGTTCCTATTTTTATCTCGGAGGACTTCATTGCTTGAATCCTCCATCTCTCCCAAGAGGGAATTTTTTCCACTCATCCCCATGATAGGACAGAGGCCCTTACGGCCATCTTAGGGAGTACACCTCAATCCCCTATAGAGGTGTTTGCAAATCAGCTTTCGGCTGAAATGCGGCTTCTCCTAAGTATCATTTTTAGGACTCTCTTCCCCAAAATTGGTAGGTTTGACTTCTTCTCTGAGAGAGACTTAGCACTGATGTTCCACATTCTCCAAGACACTCCCATCAACTTCCCCAAACTCATCTACAAATATATCTGTGAACCCCTAGATAAACCTAGGTTGAGTCTCCCATATGGCATGCTCTTCACACTTATTTTTAGGGAGTTAGAGGTACCTATCCCTGAAAAAGAACCCACACGCTCCCTTAGGTTCACTGATCACATGGGTGAGGGGACTCTCCATAGAATGGGGTTCCATAAAGTCGAGAATGTTTGGGTTAGGAAAACATCTTCATCCACACCATCCGACCCTACCACTCATCACTCACCTAGTCCTGACCATGACCAGGACCACTACACAGCTCCTCCCATTTTTCCTTCCACTTCTGGTCCTTCATTCCTATCTATTTCAGCTGGACCATCTACAGCTCCATCTCAGCAACCTTTAGAAGTCCGGATCAGCACTAAGCAGCTCCGGAAGATGAGACAGGAGATTGTGAGGGAGCTGAGAGATGATTTATTGAGAGAGCTCCGAGGTCCACTGAGTGCTCCCTCCACTGACGTTCCCTCCTTAGCAGCAGTGTCCAAGATGGTAGCAGACCTGAAGGAGGAAATGTACAACATAAGGAGTCTAGTCCAAGGTCAATACTGGATCCTTAGTGATATAAAGGATGACACGAGGAAGATGCGAAATAGCATCAGGGAAGAGCTGGGTAGCCAAAGTCAATGTGCGGAAAGGCTTGCAAATGCCTTAATATCCAAGCTTGACACTATTCAAGAAAGTGTGACCCAACTCACTGCGATACAATCCAGGGCCATCTCAGAGATCATCGAATAACTAGGGAACGTATCTGAGGGGATAAGCTTGGTCGTGAGACATACTAGATTGAGTACGGGAGCCAGATCCTCCGCTACTAAAAAATCCTAGTGTATTTTTTTTATTTTATGATGTACAGTCCCTTGAGGACTTTTTCTGTTACGTATTCACACTTGTACTCAATTTGACTTTAATACAATGAATAGAAATTTCCCTTCAAAACTGTGCAATTTGAGTTCTTATATTTTTCTGTGTTTTGTGCCTTTTGCTATGATGACAAAAAGGGGGAGAAAATATTGATGATTTTAAATGTAAAGGGAATCACTAAAAAGAAAATATTGATGATTTTAAATGTAAAGGAAATCACTAAAAAGAAAATTCTTAAAGCAAAAAGTAATTTGTTCTTAGTGGATTCAATGCCTCGAGGCTCATTATCTCTCTGTTGGGGCTCCTCAAGGAGTAATCTCCAGAATCTATTCAAGGGATATTCGGAGATTAGTTGAATCATACTCAAGAACAAATTGTCAGATTTTTTTTCTGAAAGTAAGAATTTAAGCTCAATAGTCTCGAAAACTTAAACAAAATTGAATGCACATGTTGAGGGGGAGAATCTGAAATCTTAAGAAAGCAAATTCATTAATCACATATAAGCCAAACAATTGGTTGCATGATTTGAAGGCTTATATTTCAAATGAAAGGAGGAGCTTAATTGAAGGATTTACTGTTTCATACCTTTCAATTTTGGATAAATTAAATGACTAGACATTTAAATTCATTTCAAAACTTTACTAAAATCACCTGTTGGTTGAGCAATTCACTTTACAAATACTCAATGTTTTGTATCATCAAAAAGGGGGAGATTGTGGAGTGATTGATTATACCCCTATTTGATTTTGATGAGCTCAAAGCATTGAGTATATTTAATGTTGACTAATGAATTCAATCTAGTGTTTCAGGCAAATATATGTGAATTTATCTTTAAAAAGCATCGAGATTTGGTTCAAAGAATTTTGGCTAAGTATTTAACTCAATTAAGCCAAAGTCTGAAGCTCGAGTCGGACTCCAGAAGTATTGTGCGAGTCGACTCTTATGTGGTTTCAGAGGTTCTGGCAGCAAACTGCTGAGTGCGAGCTGCCAGGTACACTACGAGGGCGACTCAGACTGAGAACAGACAGAAGGACAGGAAAGATGAATTTCAGACCCTGTCACCGAGTTCAACTCCGTGAAGATTTCGAGTCGACTCCGATGCTTGCTTGAGTCGACTCGCGAACGTTCCGAGTCGACTCCAAGGAGTAAGAGACAGAAAGACAGAGAAGTGTTTTCTAGACTCTGTTACCGGAGTCGACTCTAGAAGGATGCGAGTCGACTCCAACGTTTGGTGAGTCGACTCCTAAACATGCCAGAGTCGACTCTCAGAGAAAGCAGACTGAAAGGCAGAAAACCAAACATAGTGACCCTGTAAACGAGTCGACCTCGAGAATACGAGAGTCGACCCTAAGTCAGGCCTGAGTCGACCCCAACAAAGTGCGAGTCGACTCCCGAAGCAAGTTCAACTCGAAAGACAGAGGATCAGTTTTTCGGTCTCTGAGAAGCCGAGTCGACTTCAAGATGATCCGAGTTCGACTCGAGAGAGAAATGCAGAAAAATAGATCTCTGGAATCCTAAGAACGAGCCGTCTCCAAAATGCCGAGTCATCTCCAAATCTTGGCGAGTCGACTCCAGGGTGGGCCCGAGTCGACTTCAGGTCGGGACAGTACTTTAATTCAAATCCTAACAGTGGGCGAGTCGTCTCCAGTAAAGTATGAGTCGACTGCCCAGCAACAGCCGAGTCGACTTCCAAGATCGATGCGAGTCGACTCCGACCCCAACGGATACATTGTCAGGAGATGCAGACTGTGCAGAACGGCCACAAATCAGTGTCTAACGGCTATTTTTCAAAAGGGACTATTTAAAATAGCAGAGTGAACAGTAGGTAGACATTCAAGAGAGCTATTCCATTCAAGTAAAAAGGCATTTCCACCTACCAAGAGTTCTCAAGAGTAAATACAGGCAAAAGAAGGAAGAGTGCATTCAACTCCATCCGACAAACACTTCCTTTGCTTTCAAGGCTCTCCTACTGTCCTCAAATTCTCCAGTACTTTCCAAAGGAGGACCCAGAAATCGAGAAGTCCCAACTTCCCATTCCAATATATGTTTGAGGGATTCTAATCTTTACTTTGCATTTATTGTTTATCACATCTGCTTGTTAAGAAGCTTTCCTTGTATCTTTTCCCAAACTGTTTTTCTTACTTGATTCAATCAGGAGATTGAATCAAGGGTTGTAAGGTTTTGTTGGTGAGCCGAAGTTAAAACCAATGGTGTAAGGGTTCGATTGTGATTCCGGAAAAAACAATCGGGTGGTTCTAGTCAGTGAGCCTGTGAAAACCGACCGAGTTCGTTGTGATCTCGCGAAAACAACAAGTTGGGTTTGTGAACTTGTAAAACAACCGGCTGTAATCCAAGGGATTATAGTGAACTCCCAAGTGAAGCTTGGGGAGTGGACGTAGGAGCAAGGGTTAGCTCCGAACCACTTATAAACTGGTTTGTGTTTGTATTGGCTGCTAACCTCTCTCTCTCTCTTCATTCACTTCATCTAGTAACGTTAACTAATTTGCTTGCAATAGAATTAGTTAATTATTAATCATAGTTTTTAATTGGTCGAGAATTAATCCAAACCCGATTCACCCTCCCTCGTGGGCAAACATTATTGGCACTTATTAACTGTTGATCTGAGTGAAAGCAGTTTTAGGCACTACAGCTCCATTTCTAGAGGGAAGTATGGACGAGGTCGATCCCAAATTTGTAAGCTGTCAATTTGGAAAAATGAATGATTTGGAAGACTAATATCATGCATTTGTATTCCTTACATATCAATGATTTCTAATTTTATGTTGTAGGTTAACAGGTTTGGCAAGATGGCATGAGAAATCTACATTGGTGATATGGGTGGTTCAGTTTTGATTGTCCTTGGTACAATGAAAGGTGAGTTATCTATCTCACTATGCTATTCTTCCATTTTTATCACTGTACAATGGTGCTATTTTATTAACTATGCCATTGTGTTGGCTATACTATTATGCTATTGTATCGGCTGTGCTATTATGCCATTGTCATTATATTGACTGTGCCATCGTGTCATTTTATTGATTGTGCTATCGTGCCATTGTATTGACTATGCCATTGTGCTATTTATTGACTGTGCAATTGTGTTTTCGTTTTTAGGTTTGATTGTGTCATTGATGTGAAAAATTTTACAAGTGCATAGTGAGTGGAACAAAGATTACCATTACAGATGCTAATGTTCCATGATTTCATGCTAAATATGCTACCGAGATTATAATGAAGGGTCTAGAAGGGGCATGATTATATGTATCCTATCCATTGTGTTACCAATTTTTTTTGTTTTTGATGGATTGTTGTCTTACAATATTGTACTCCAAAGTTGTATTTTGGAAGAGTCCCAATGTATATGTTTTTTTAGGAACATATTTGTATTACACCTCAGTATTAGTTGTAAGAGGTCATCCATTTTATAACTTTTTTTTTTTATCGAGTAGCCCGAGTATGCTTCTTAAAGATAGAAATCATATAGTGCTCAATGAGCATTGTGAATCTACTTATTAGTTCAATTGTTGTGAGGAAACTTATAGCTGGTAATAAGCAAATATCATTATTCTGTATTGAAATCAGTGAATGAATTTGAATGATTAGGTACATAAACAACAAAGCATTATAATGATTACATTAAGTCTTTTGTAGAAACCAATCTTTTTAATCTTCCAGCATCTTTATTAATTAGAATAGTAGAAAAAAATATAAGACAAGTTCTACAATAATAAATTAGATTGTGTTAAGAAAATTGAAACCTCTGCAAGAATGTAATAAACAAAAATAACAGTTGCATTAGATGGTAGCGTATCAACAAACATCAAAAACGCATGATAAACTGGATATCAATTATTGGATCAAATTTCATGAATGACTTCAAGATACTCGAGGTAATGACTGTTTTGATGTTTGATATGCTTCTCCTTCTGGGCTACATCTATATGACTTTTATTTCATAGTTGCTAATAGGTACTTGAATGAAGGACAACTTAATGCCATGAACAAGGGTTGGGGGTCCAATCATGTTATAGTTGCTTCTTTTTTTTTTCCTTTCCCCCAAACGACATCTGTTAATGGTTAGATGGATTTCTGGTGGAAGGTAGATATGCCGGAATTCATGATGATTGGACGGTCCTAGGGGCGATCAGATTTTGTTCCAGATTTGATCGTGGAGCCTAGTTTATCTCTCTTCATATATATATATATATATATATATAATATATCCTTGGCTATATTCAAGTAGATCTCTATCTAGAACTGGTCAGGCTACATTAGACAATAGATGTTCCACATCGAAGATTCGAGCCATTCAGTATGATTTAGTACCTCTATACTGTTTATATATCAAAAATCATATAATTTGAAGATTCTTAACTTATGCCTCAAGTAATCAAAAATATATATATATATATATATATATATATATATATTCATATTATTTAGATTATCTATTTTTTTTACTACTTGATGCATATACTAGAGGTCTCCAAATCACATGATTTTTTGGTATGTGGATAATTTTAAGATAGCAGTTCACATCTAATAACTTGGATCATTAGTGTGGGACTCTCATCTTCCAATCTAAATTTAACCAGATCTAAGTAGAGACATCACTTTTGCATAGCCAAGTCTAACGTTCTATCTCTAATAATATGTAATACATATTATTGACCATGTTAGAAGGTGTTCATGCAGAATCATGATCATATCACTTTGCCAATGTCGCGGTCCGATGTAGACATTTTCTATGCCAGTGTCCTTGCCCATAGTGGTATTGGTTAGAGGACCATCTCTAATTAAACAATATTGGTGGCAACAAGCCTAACACAAGTTGAGCTAGACCTAGCACTAGCCCAGTTTATTTTATAATCAAGCTGAAACTAAGTTGTTCATGAATTAGTCATCAAAATTTAGTAAAAATTCAAGCTCATACATTCAATATTTTTAATTAGTTCTAATTTTTAATATATATTTATTTTGTAGTTGGAATGCATACTGTTCTACATAGCCATATTAATTTATAATAAATAATTATAAAGAAATTTTACATAAACAATAGTAGTAAAAATATAATATATAGATTATTTATACAGTCATTTTTTGAGATAATTCAAGCCGAGCTCTAGCGAGCTATCTCTAGCTACAGGTTGGTTCCTTTCTTAACCATGCAAGCCAAACTCAAATGAAATTTCGAGCCAAGCTTGGGCTAGTTTGAAAATAGCTTGCTTGTTGCTAGCCAGCAAACAATTCAACTCTTTAACGAGCAGGCCCCTCAAAAAGACTCCATGATGAGGGAATTTCTACGCGCGAGTTTTTCTCCATCTATCTACTACCTATCTACTTTTCTATGATTTTTGATCCATTGTTGAAAGTTAGGGCCCATGTTTATCCAACATCTTTAAAAGCTTATCTGCATGTACTATCTGGAAAAATTAGGAAACAAATTTCTGTGTTGTCCTTTCTCTCTCTCCACTTAATCAGGCGTCTGTACGTCCTCTACATACTTAAAATATAATGGCAGTTCAAGCAGTATACTTTATATTCACTATTCATTCATAACTATCTCAATGAGTATATTTGATTGTAACTGAATCGCTTGTCTCTGAATTTCAAAAGGGCGAAAAAAAAAAAGCTCGTCTCTGAGTTCCATCTACTCTCTCTGAGTTGCCTATCCATGATTTCTTTAATTATATAGCAAAAGTCATTGCATTTCACCATTTCTATTTGATCCAACTCGAGAATTTGCTTAAAGATGGGTTTTTGTTTAGCAAAAAAGATGGGCTTTCTAGTCGAATACCAAGCTCAGATGTCCATCATTCTTCCAAACCTAGCTTGACCATTTATCAGTCCCATCCATAATTTAACCCAACTGGTTTTTGAATGATCATGAAAACCTTTCATTAACAACAACAATAATAACAAATAAAAATAAGAAAAGTCCATCACAAACCCCATATTCTTCATGTATCATAAACAAAGCATAACCAAATTTGACATGACAAACAAATTTAATTTGGAAATTTTAGTGTAATGGCAATTTGGAGGTAACAGGAATTAAAACTGGAATAGCTTGCTCAGATTGAAAAAGCATTACAATAGTGGGATAATATACTGAAACAATTTCAAGGCATGAGACCTAAATCTCCAAGTAGCATCCATGTCGTCCAAATTGCAACACTGAACCCAGTGCGTTAAATTGTTGATACTACACATATGTTTACAACTATAAGCCCCAGTGACCTCCCCTTTTTGTTCCATACATCTGGTGAAACATAAACCTTTACCCATCCCCCTGCTGACTTGAAAACAAGAAACAAGAACATGTTGAGAAGACTTAGTGTCCTCAATTAAGAGGGGAAAAAAGAAATCTATAAAGAATATTGCAAAGATCAACAAAAAGGACTCCCACTTTGGAATCCAAGAGTATAAATCTTCTCCATATTCATCTACCCTCACTTGTCAGCTGCAAAGATCCATCCATCATCAGCTTCAAGCTGAGGCTATTGAACCGCTCCCGTGAATACTGCCTCGATGCCTTTCTCCAATCTGTGCCCGCCTTCATCATTGTTGCAAACTCCTCATAACTGATTCTCCCATCCTGAGACCATAAGGCCAACAACCCATCAGTTGATTTTTTCCCCCCTTTTTCCTTTTATTGTTTGTCATGCAATCTTTTCAGTAACAAGAATAACTGACACCTAATTGTTTGAACTCTTTGATTTTTTTATGTCAGAGGCTAACATATATTTTCTTACATTTGCTTGCATACAAATCTTCTATTGCTTTTAAGTGCGGAAAGATAGGAGAAAGAAATAAGATAGTATATAGATATAATGAAGGTCAATATAAACTGACCTTGTCGGTATCTACATCACAGATGATGGCATTAATGACTTCCTCATGATTTGGACCCAAGTCATCAGCTAAGGCATTCCTGAGTTCTTCAATTTCTATGTATCCACTATTGTTCTGATCAAAGTAGGAAAAGGCTTTGCACAGGTGCTCATCATTCCCCATCTTCTTCACATGAATTGATACAGCAACAAATTCTCCGTAGTCCAAGGCACCATTTCCATCAACATCAGCCTGTCATTAGCATGGCATATCAGCTTTAAAACAAACAAGCCAGAAAATAATTACCAGCTTTAAAGTCATGGAGAAATGTGTGCAGGTACTGATGGCAATTAAGTGGATTCATGCACCATGTAAATACGTTCATCCCAACCAAATTTACAGGCATATCTAAGAGATAGGACAACCAACTAAACAGAGGAATGCTTCATTCAACAAATAAATTTCTCAGTAAGGTATATACCGCACTAGTGCAGTATAATGTGTCATAAAAAAACAAAGATGATGGATACATGTCAAGGAAGATGGGATCACACTGTGGAGCACGCAAGAACAGTGGAAAAATTAATTGTACGCTATCATTGCCTTGTTCAAACTGCCCTTGGAAACACAAGTTAAAAGGCTAAACAACCATAGTTGGGTGAGCCCAGGGCCGGCTCGAGCCTTAGGCGCCTAAGGCCCCCGGCCCAGAGAAGGCCCCCACCCGTGGCTCAGTTTTTTTTTTTTTTGGCTTAATTAATGAAGATGTGAAAAAGCTGAAAGCTAGCTGATAGCCTGATAGCCTGGGGGCTGGGCAGAGAGGGCAGTGGCCACTGGCCAGTGGACGACGGGCGACGGCTACTGGGCTACGCCCATACGCCGCTATAGACTACAGTGCGTCCCCTTCGGCCCTTCAGCGTCTCCCCGACGACAGACAGGCTAGGCGCCTACAAGCAGCGGGCAACGGCTATGACAAGCAACGGGCATTTCCTCCCCGGCTCCTCCCTTCTCTCCCCCCTTCTCTGTCGCCTGCCGGTGCTTTCTTTTTTATAGCTGAACCTTCTCCGGTTCTCGGCAGCTCGGCTTCTTCAGTTCTTCAGCTCGGCAGCTTGGGTTTCAGAGCGCAAAAGTCCTCCTCCGGGCGCCTACAAGCAGCGGGCAACGGCTATGACAAGCAACGGGCGTTTCCTCCCCGGCTCCTCCCTTCTCTCCCCCCTTCTCTATCGCCTGCCGGTGCTTTCTTTTTTATAGCTGAACCTTCTCTGGTTCTCGGCAGACTCGGCAGCTCGGCTTCTTCAGTTCTTCAGCTCGGCAGCTTGGGTTTCAGAGCCCAAAAGTCCTCCTCCGGCTCCAAGAAGGCAAGAAGCCGGCGAGTCGCGAGTGGCGAGCCGCCGGCCGGATCTTCTCTCCAGCTCTTTGACTGCCGGCCGGATCTCCTCTCCATCTCTTGGACCACCCCTGCTCCGCCTCCCGAGTCCAAATCTCCTCTCTAGCTCTCCTCGCCGACGTCGCCATCCTCGGTTCCTCCCGTCCTCCAACCTCTGAGCTCTGGCCTCCTTAGCTCCGCTCAGACCGCTCTAAAGTCCACCGTGCTCCTCCTTTGAGAGACCCGGCGAGTGCGACTGGCGAGCCACCGACCGGATCTCCTTTGAGAGGAGTCCTCTCCAGCTCTCCTCGTCGTCCTCGGCTCCTCCGAGCTCCGAGCTCCGCCGCTTCGGCCTCCTCGGCAGCTCGGCTCCGCTGAGTCCGCTCCAAAGTCCACCGTCCTCCACTCCTCCGTTAAAGTTTGGACCGTTAGCATCCTGCATCCCACTTCTCAGTTCCCACTGATCCCTCATCCCTCATCCCAGGCAGGTGACCGGTGAGAATCTAAATATCTAATCCACCGTCTCTCCTCTCAATCCTCTGTTAGCTTCTGAGTTAGTTTATTAATTAATCTTTTGGTCCAATTAATTTTTATTTAGTCAACTGTCAAGTTAGAGACGCTAAAATTGATTTTTTTTTGGTTCAATTATAGATTGGCTGTGACTTCGGCGGTTTGGCCTCTTCTCGACACAATTAAGTTCGGCACTACTTGTCGAGACCCGAGTTTGTTTTTCTTGACACAATCAAGTTTTATCATTTTTAACTTTTTTATATTTTGATTTATTTGTTGTGTTTTTTTAATTGCCTAGTTTGATAATATTATTTATAGATTAAAATGTCTAATAGAAAATATGACTGTGGCTATGAAAAACTCAAAAAAAAAAATCGATAAACTCATTCAATCTCAAAAAGAAGCTCTAGATAGATTTGTTGTTACAAACAAACAAAACAACACATCAAATTCAACTCAGGCATTAGCAACAGAACAGGCACCCAAAATAGAGTTAAAAAATGAGATTGCTAGTGAAACAATATCTAATGAAGAGTACAATGAAGAATCAGATGGAGATAGGATAAATAAGAAAAAAGATTGTGAAACTAGTTCTATTCCTACAAATTTATATGATCCTGGTCAATGGAAAAAGATTGATACAAAATTTAGAGATCTAATAGTGGAAAGAGGTCCAATTAGAGATTATGATTTTCATTTTCCTAAGGATGAAAACAATAGACACTTCTCTACGATATATTACATTCGTAAGTTACCTAATGGTGAAAAATATGATAGAAGATGGTTAGTATATTCGAATGATTTGGATAGAGTATATTGTTTTTGTTGTAAATTATTTGATTCAAAGCCTATCACGAGTCAATTAGTCAATGAAGGAAGTAGGGATTGGAAAAATCTAGGTATCAAGCTTAAAAGTCATGAAACAACTAATGAACATATCATTAGCATGAATAGGTGGATTGATTTAGAAGTGAGATTGCTAAAAAATAAGACAATTGATAAAAGTTTCCAAGAACAAATAAACCAAGAGAAGGATCCTTGGAAAAAAGTTCTTTTTAGAATTATTGTTGTCGTAAAAAATCTTGCAAAAAATAATTTAGCATTTCGAGGAAAGAATGAAAAGATCTATCAAAGCAATAACGAAAATTTTTTAAGTTTTATTTAAACGATTGCACAATTTGATCCAGTAATGCATCGACGCATTTAACATGGCGAAATTCACAATCATTATTTAGGTCATAATATTCAAAATAAATTGATTCAAATGTTAGCATCTGAAATTAAAGCTATAATAATTAAAAAGATTAAAGAAGCAAAATACTTTTCTGTAATACTTGATTGCACTTCTGATGCAAGCCATCAGAAACAAATGACCCTAGTTTTAAAATATGTAGATACTTCAACAAGTTTAGTAAAAGTAGAACAATATTTTTTAGAATTTTTAGAAGTAGATGATACCTCTGAAAAGGGCCTTTTTAATGAACTTATAAATATAATAGAAAACCATAAACTTGATGTTAATGATATAAGAGGACAAAGGTATAACAACGGATCTAATATGAAAGAAAAACATCAAGGTGTACAAAGGAGATTATTAGATATAAATCCTAGAACGTTTTACACACCATATGGATGTCATAACTTGAATTTAGTATTATGTGATATTGCTAACTTATGTCCTAAGGCTATATCTTTTTTTAGAGTAATACAACGAATTTATACCTTATTTTCTTCTTCTACAAACGATTAAAAAAATTTACAAAATAATATATCCATATTGACTCTTAAACCCTTGTCACAGACACGTTGGGAAAGTCGTATTGAAAGTGTCAAAGCAATTAAAAACCAAGCTTCTAAAATAAGAGATGCCTTAGTTCAATTAGCGAAAATTAGTGAAGATCCTAAAATAAAGAATGAAGCCACATGTTTAGCTACATATGAGATTGAAAATTTTGAATTCTTATTGGGCATGAATATTTGGCACGATATATTGTTTGCTATTAACTCAGTTAGTAAGATTTTACAATCCAAAGACATGCATATTGATGTTGCTATAGATCAATTAAAAGATCTTCTTTCTTATTTGAAAAGTTATAGGAAAAATGGATTCATGAATGCTTTGAATTCATCTAAAAAAATTGCAAATGAAATGAAAATAGAACCTACATTTTGTGAAAAACGTGTGATCAATAGAAAAAAATATTTTTGATAAAAATAGTAATGATGAGACAACAAGATCAGCTGAAGAATCTTTTAAAATTGATTACTTTTTATATATAGTAGATCAAGCTATTTCTTCAATTCAAAATAGGTTTGAACAATTTACCATATATGAAAATGTTTTTGGTTTTTTTGTTTAATTTTAGAAAGTTAAAATCTTTGAATGAAGATAATTTGAAAAAGTGTTATCTTAATATTGAAAACTTTTTAAAGCATGGTGAATATTTTGATATTGATGGTATTGATCTGTTTTCAAAGTTAAAAGTTTTAAAAGAAGTTTTACAAACAAAAACTAGTACCCCTATTGATATTTTAAGTTTCATAAAAAAAAATAGATTCTTTTCCAAATGCATGCATTGCATATAAGATATTATTAACAATACTTGTAACAGTTGCTTCTGCTGAATGAAGTTTTTCAAAATTAAAGTTGATACAATCTTATTTGCGATCAACTATGTCACAAGAAAGATTAAATGGATTAGCTATATTATCGATTGAAAATAGTATTTTAATGGATCTTGAGTATAAAAGTTTAATTAGTAATTTTGCTTCTCAAAAAGCTACACGAATTATTTTTGAATAAATTTTAAAGTATTTTTATACTTATTAAAAAAATTTCATAATTTAAATCATAATATAAAAAGGCTTCTTTTAATGAGTTCGCCTTAGGCCCCCAAATGTATTGGGCCGCCCCTAGGTGAGCCAAGCAATCATGAATGATGAAATGATGATTACTGTGATATTATGTTCCCATGAGAGTAAAGGCCCAAGTAAAACTTGATTTCAAACTTGGCATGAGCTTATTTTCTTACAAAGAAAAATTAGAAATGCTGTAAGGTCAGCCACTTACAGCTTCCATTAATATCTGAACATCTGCATCTGCGATCTGGTGCCCAAGTCTATGAAAACCACTTTTCAACTCTTCCAGTGTGATCCTCCCATTGCCCTTTACGTCCATCTTCTCAAACATTTCCTTTATGTCTGCTACTTCCTCCACAGATAAATGTTCAGCTACCACCTGCAATGGTTTAATTCCTAAAATATCAGTTGGGTTAGTTCCCCATGAGCATGGAGAAATTAAAGCAGCAAGACTAAAGTTTGCATTCCATGGAGTTACAGAGCCCAAAACCAAAGTATGATCCTTCTTAAGGTATTTCCAGAGCCAAAATCCACAAATACACAATGTGGTCTTACCCTTAGAGCTCTCTTTTTAAATTTGTTCATTACAGAGAACTGTTGGAGTCTGGCACGAACAGTTTCACCTAAAGGAACATTTGGTGCCTTTTTTAGCATTCTGCAACCAAGGATGTTCTGCAATGGAAAATTTAAGAGAGATGTCTCAGGAATGCCCAAACTATATTCTGAAAGCTAGTTAGGCAAAAGGTAACTTATATATACTCTAAATCTAAACCACATGAAAAGGACAATTGTAATAGCATAGGTAATATTTTGAAAAAGAACAAAAACACACCACAACTAATATCTAGTAATAGGAGAGAATGAAATATCTATGCACTGAATCCAGCACTATTAGCCAATGTTTCTTGAGATCGTACAATAACTATATATATTTCTTCATATTTTTGGCAAATCATTATGCACCTTTATTCTTATAATGTTAATTATGAGAAGTACAACAAATGTGATATGCACAAAGATGTTATTTGAATAGAAAATGCATGTTTAATTCTGTCATCAGACAAAAAAAAAACAGGCAGGAGCTGCACATTACCGAGCACCTGTTGAGCAGTTAGCCGCCGCTTTGGATCTGGATCAAGCATCTGCCTTACAAGGTCTTTGGCATTATTGGAAACTTTAGGCCATGGATCTCTTTTAAAGTCTATCACAGAATGGATAATTGCCTGAGCAACACCTTGTTCAGTTTCTGCATCAAGGCATTAAACCACACATGATTAGACTAGACACTTGCACCCTAATTTTGTACACTAAAGTATAAATAATACAAGCCTTGCACCGGTAATATATTTATTCATTTCTAAAAATCAGAATATGAGTTATCAAAAGAATTTATTACAGATAAACCCAGAAATAGTCGCCTGATCAACAAGCATTTTCATACCAAAAAAGCTCATCAACAGAGTTACAGAAGCAAATTACCTGCCCAAAATGGAGGTACACCACAAAGAAGAATGTATAGGATAACCCCAGCACTCCATACATCTATTTCTGGGCCATAATTTCGCTTTAGAACCTCTGGGGCCATGTAATAAGGACTTCCCACAATCTCATTGAAGCACTCACCTGTGTAGGAAAGAGAAATTCAGCAACAATATGGGCAAATGTAATAGTGCTTATACATAATGATGCTTCCTGGTAATTTAATCTGCATATATAATTGATTAACAAGTGAGGTGCAATGGATTTTTGCCTATTAAGTGAGTCCTATGCATCATTAGTTTAGTATTTAAAGATTTATAACAAACAAAATTAATGAAAATAGCTTAGCATCAAGACATTGTTCACAGCAATAAGGAGTACAACATACCAGGTTTGAAAAATACAGACAACCCAAATCGATTGCCTTGAGTGGGGCAGTTTCCTTCTTGTTAGCAAACAAGAAATTCTCAGGTTTGAGGTCTCGGTGCATCACTCCATGCTTGTGACACATCTGTTATTGCATGAAACAAGTTTCACTGCATTCTCTAACTCACATCAAAAGAAATCATAACCACTTCCAAATCCAACTTGAAGCAACATGACACACTTGACAAGGGCAGAACAGAATAAAGAGTAATGAAAAACAATTTAGAGGATTTTTCCAGGGACCAAGTTATAGCCTGACCTTCACTTGCACAACCATCAATTAAAGGACATTATAAGGTGATGCATGGAGGTGGTAGCATTGTGGCAATACTATATAAGGAAAATAAAGCAGCAGCATTAGGAAGGTTGAAGCAGACATAAAAGTTGGAAAAGGTAGTGTTAAATATTAGAGCAAAAATCACATCGAGAAATTACAAGCACAAATTCTAGAATGTCAATAATCAATGGCAAATAGAAGAATACCAAGATTCCAAGTCTGAGAACCACAGGCACAAATGAGAATAAAACAACCCTTTACAAGCAAATGAAGAATCTATAAAAAAAAACATGTTTCACATATGCAAGCTCAGATTTTTGAGAGTTGTCCCAAAAACAAACCAACAAAAATCAGCTTTTCGGAATGTTTGAATATTCCAGGAAGTGTAACCACAAATAACAGAATCCATATGAAGAAACATGGAGAAAGTAAAAACTTGGTGTTTAAACAAAAAATTATGATCTCCCACTGTAGCTAGCGATCAGATAAAGTAAGAAAGAATGATTCTATGAAGCATAAGTGGCCAAAAAAGAAAAATTTGATCTTCAGCAAAAAATGGATTGATCCCCAAGGTTCCATGTACCAAGCCATTAGTCAGTCAAGATAACACCATACCAAGAAAGTTAACACAAATCTGAATGGCAAACCAAGATTGCCCCAAGTTCAAGATCATAACTGAACAGAGGGTTCAACGAAAGTTTATTAGAATTCAAAAGAAAAGAGTCCCCAAACTTTCACCAAATCAACATTGAGAAACAACAAAGAGAATCCAATTCGCGACATAACCATTGAAAGCATTACCAAAACAACAAAGCAATGGCAAACATGCAGTGATGACAGAGAGATATCCAGGGGAAAGATTTCACCTGTACGACCTCGACGATGGTCCGGGTGACCACCGCGGCGGCCCGTTCAGTATAGTGCCCCCTCGCAACAATCCGGTTCGAACAGCTCCCCTCCCTCGCACAATTCCATCACGAGGTGGATGGCGTCCTCATCCTCGTAGGTGTCCTTGAGGCTGACGATATTGGGATGCCTCGGCAAATGCCTCATGATCTCCACCTCCCGCCGCACATCCTCGATGTCCACGGCGGTCCTCAGCTTCTTCTTGGAGATGGACTTGCAAGCAAAGAGCCCCCCTGTCTCCTTATCGGTGCAGAGATAGGTGATGCCGAACTCCCCCCTGCCCAGCTCCCGGCCGAGCTCGTACCGGTTTTCGATGTCCCGGCCGGTGGATCTTTGAGGACGACGAGCTTGCCACCCTGGGACGGACCCCGGTTGTAATCTATGGAGAACGGGTTCGGCTTCTTGTCCTTCTTCTTCCTCGCCTTCTTCTTCGAGGGGATCAACGGGCGCGGCGCAGCAATTCCCCATTAAAATTTCCGAGAACAAGCAGTCAAGATCCAATCTTTTCTAGGTCTTCCGACTCCCAGAGCCCAAACGACACAAAAGTCAGGCACGTTGGCAAGAAATCCGACGGATCCAACAAGAAACTTCCCACAAGATCAGATTTTTCCAACAAATCCCAACCAAAAGCCCCGACAAACCAAGAACCGATTCGGTTTCGGACCTCGAGAGCCCTTCTAATAAAAGCAGAACCGCCGTAAAGAGCCAAGGGTGGAAGTGAAAACCAGATCTTTGCAAAAGATACAGCTAAAGGGATTAAATTCACGATAGAAACTTGAAATTTTCGGGGAATGGGAGAATAACGAAAGATTTTTAAGGCTGCCAAAGGGCGGAAAGAAGCCCGAGCTTTCGAACGTTGCAGGGCTTGGAGAAGACAGAAAACAGGAGTCTTCACAATGGCACGGAGGAGAAGAGAACGAGCTGGGGTAAATAAGAAATAGGATATAGCGTTTGAAGCGCCAATGGTTGAGGGAGGGGAGAGGGCCAAAGCTGGCTCCAAAGGCTTCACACCCTCTCCCCCGCTATCAATAAGAATTTCTTACAAACAATAAAAAGAAAGAACGACAAGGGGAGAACAGTATTCAATACTTGTTTTTCTCTCCTAAAATTTTTTTTTGGTCTTTTTTGGTCGTAAAGGAGAACATGTTTCCGATCTTCCTGCAAGGAATCCAAAAATTGGGGTTTTTCTTAAATGCCCCTTGTGGGCGTTGGGCCGACGGTGTTAAAGTAAAGGTTCCTCCGCACTGGGAGCTATAACGGCATGTTAGCCCTTTTTTTTGTTGTTGTGTGTTAGCCATTTGCCGTTAGGTCGCTGTGATCCAATGTCCTATTAAATTTTCTATTTCGCGTTGTAAAACCGAATGTTGACATTGTATGGGCTATTTACTATTGTTGTTGTTTTTAGCTTTATTTCTGTACGAGTAAAATAACATATGGAGACTCGCATTGAAGATAAAATTTGCCCAAAGAACTTGTGACATTCTATATTTTTACTATTTTTTAAAAGTAATAAATCTTTTTAAGCCTCTCCACCTTCACCTCCTCCGGTGCAATAGCAACCTTGAGACCTCCCAAACCATATTTGTCAGCTCCTACCTCACACACGCTACTTGTGACTATTTCAACCGTGGCTACAATCTCTTCAGCATCGACCTCCATGCTCTTCGACCTCCCCGACTTAGCCTTCTATTTGCATAACTTACCATCGGCCGTCTCTTCCAAACCCTCTTCGGCTATGTCTCCCAGAACAAAGGACTGGATGTAGGGCTGTTACGAGCCGAGCCGAGCCCCGAGCCTCCCGCAGGCTCGGCTCGGCTCGTTTCACTAATTTTCTGGCTCGGGCCTCGGGCTCGGTACCGAGCCTTGTATTGGGCTCGGGCTTGGGCTTGGGTGGCACAGCCCGGCTCGGGCTCGGGCTCGTAAAGCTCGTTTGCCCGAGCCCGAGCGGCGAGCCCGAGCCCGAGCGGCGAGCCCGAGCCCGCCCCATCCCCATCCGGCCATCCCCATCCCCATCCCCGCCCCCATCTCCGTCGCCCGTCGGAGGAGAACGAGCAGCCGAGCTCGGTTCCGAGTCCCGACGGTTCGTCGTCGGAGAGAAGAACCGAAGAAGAGAGAGAAAAGAAGAAGAAGAAGAAGAAGAAGAGAAGAAAGAAGGAAGGAAAGAAAGAAAAAAAGAAAAAAAAAGGAGAGAAGAAGGGACTCACCTCATCGCGTGCGGCGGCCGCCGGCTTCCGCCGCGAGCACCTGCACCGCCGGCACGGGCGTCGGCCGCAGGCACCGGCCGAGGAAGCCGCGGGCTTGGCCGCGGGCGCCGCCGGCCGTGGCCCGACCCTCCCGTGCGAGGGACTCCTCGGCTCCTTCCCTGATCTCGCGGTGGAGGAGAGCTTCTCATCCCCTCCTCTATCGCAGTCTCGCCGATAGAGGAGTCGGCAAAGAGAGGAAAAGGGAGGGGGAGAAACGGAGAAGAAAGAGGGGGAGGCGCCTCGCGTGCTTCTTTCCCAGGCGGCGGAAGGAGGCAGCGAGGCATCGGCGGCGGTCGCGGAGGAGGAAGGCGAGAGGGGAGTCAGGGGAGGGAATGGATTTTTATGCGAGACAGCGGGGAAGCTTCTGGAAAAACCCAGAAGGAAGGAGAAGAAAAAAAAAATAAAAAGAGAGGAGGTGGTCAGGTCAGGTGGAGGGAAATGGGAATGGGTTATTGGTTGGGCTCGTTTGGGCTCGTGAGCTGCTCGGGCTCGAGCTCGGGCTTGGGCTCGAATTTAAACGGGCCTCATTTTGGGCTCGGGCTCGTTGACTAACGAGCCGAGCCCGAGCCGGGCTTTTACCGAGCCGAGCCCGAGCAGCTCAGCCCCGTTGACAGCCCTAACTGGAATGCAGGTTGGTGAGTTGCCCTATTATATGATCCATACCCTATATTTACCTACGTCTCCCAATCTTAGCACATCGTCGCCAAGTACTCCCGTGCTCGACGCTGCCACCAACCCTAACAACAGGGAGCTAAAACCGGTGCATGTGATCCAAAACCTTTCTTCTCCACATCCCCTCTCTAATTAATTCTCTTTCCTACTCCTCCCTTCCATCTACTGAAATTTAATATTCCAAATTGTTCCTTAAAATTTATTTATTCTTTTGATTTCTTTCTTATTAGTTTCATATGCGATGATAAATATATTAATTGTATACTTTTAAAGAAAAAAATATGTTTATGATTCTCTATTTTGTATTTTTCATTCTAGACTTGGGATTGGGTACTTGAGTATAGAAGAGAAGTCAAGTGGAAAATAGCCAAGTGTTGGCTCTCTTTTGGTAGATCTGAGAATGACTTAAAAAGTATGTCGTTGTCAAAAGTCTTAGCCAACAAACAAAGATTTTTTATACTACTCTTACCATCCTCTACTCGATGAATAGTGGTTGGAGGAGGTTGATCCACCGGGAGGCGATTGGAGCACACAAATAAAAAATAGAAACTCCATTAAGATTCATGACAATATA
The DNA here is from genome assembly GCF_009389715.1 of Phoenix dactylifera. Lineage (NCBI taxonomy): Eukaryota > Viridiplantae > Streptophyta > Magnoliopsida > Arecales > Arecaceae > Phoenix > Phoenix dactylifera. The sequence continues at coordinate 21,263 of NW_024069724.1, forward strand.
TATATTTTTTTTAAAAAAAATCTTTGAAGATATTCGATTAATCTCTAACCAACCAGAAGTAGTTTTCTATTCAAAAATAAAAAAAGAAAAGAAAGAAAGCTTTGCAATTAAATTCTGATGCAGAGTATGGGTCGACTCGTACTAAGCGGGAGTCGATTCCTCAACGTGGGAGTCGACTCTGGAGACAGAAAGTAAATAAAAATCGCAAATCGAACAGCAAAGAAAAATATTTTAGAGTTATCTTAAAATAAGATTTCCAAAATGCATAAAATAAATTGCAGAAATTAAACTGAAACTTAGAACACGAAATTGCATAAAAAAAAATGATGGATTGCATTAAAGGATAATTATAAAAGTAAAATGAAGATTGGAAACCTAATGCTTCTTTTCTTCTGCAAATAAAACGTAAAAAAAAAACAATCTCGCTGGTTTCTCTCTCTCGGTGGAACTCCCAAGAAAATCAATTCTTCCCCCTCTGTTATTTTTTTGAATGAGAGATCCCTCCCCAGCCGAAAGAGCTGCCCCTTATAGATTGCCAGAGCTCTCCAGCTAGCGACGAATTTCTAGGAGGTGAATCACGGACACGAACTCCTCACGGAAGGTGGACAGTGGGCGCGGGACCTTTGGCATGCATTGCGGAAGGAATGGACGTGGAGGATCACACGTGGATTCGGTGTGAAAGCGGATAGCTGCTGAGACGAGGACGCTGGAATCTGGGAGGAATCTGAGGCGTGCTGGATGCGGAGGATCGCACGGGAAGGATGGGTTGCACATGGAGAAACTAATGCGGAAGGCAGCTAGGATGCGCGTGGAGACGGAAGAAGCCATCACGGATGGGTGCTAATTCGGAAAGGGAGGAGGCTGATCCGGAAGTTGGAGCACGCATGGGATGTGCGGAAGAGATGCGGAGGAAGCTGGAACATTGGATGCTGATCCGCGGAGGATGATCCGTGGCTGCCTGCTGAGGTTGGAAAATTTGGGAGCGCGGGAGGAAGAAGAAGAATAGTGAAAGAATTTTTCAGATTTTACTGTATCGCAACACTATTCATATAAACAGTTTCATCACGCAACACTGTTCATATGAACAGTTTCATCACGCAACACTGTTCATATGAATAGTTTCATCACGCAGCACTGTTCATATGAACAGTAATTTCAGCCATCAACAGTAATTTCCGCCATTGTTCATGGAATTGGATGCTAAAAAAATCTTCACTTTTGTGATGAAGTGAGAGTGGTACAAAGAGAAAGGATCCATGGCCGAAATGCGCCTGATCGCAATTGGTTGAGATGAACTTCTGTCCATAATAATAGGGATGAATCATGATGATACGGGTGGAAAGATAGGAAGTGACCCAGGTTTTAGGTGGGCTTGACCCGGAAGGACTTTCAATTACAATAAAAAAAACCAAAATTAAAGAAATACATCTTTTTAAGAGTTATATACGGGAGGAATTTTAGAAAATTAGGTTCAAAAAGAGTGCTAAAACGTACAGACATGTGCACTTAACACACCCCCAAACCTGAATTTCCTGGTCCTCAAGCAATTGCTAACTCACTTTTGTAGGTATCGCGGTTGCATTTAGCAGATAGCAAAAGTCATTAAACCCCTAGATTACCCTAGTGGACGAGTATTGTCTCATGACGGTTTGCAGTGAAGTTATCCACAAACTCATCAGTCAGGATTTCCAATGTTTAACTCCAAAATTTGGAACAAGTATTATTGTATGAACCTAGAATTGCAAGGACAATAGAGACTTATTGCTTATTCATATTTAAGTAAGACTCTAACTCAAGTTCCATTACACCCTATCTATCTGCTAACAAGTCAAGAATGTAGTGAGGTGCAAGATAGTATCATATAAATAAGTGGCTTTTCACTTATTTTCCACATGATCACTTTAATTTTCAAGACTTTCTTAGAGTTAAATGGTAATGAACACCTAATATTTAACTTTTAATCAGACTGGAATGCTAGAAGAAGACTTGTGCAATATCTAGCCTTATTAAGCTTTCTAGCTAACGCCATGTAGTGAGTGTTAGGCCAATAACTTCCGATCTAGATGGCTTCGGACACTAAGTGTAAAGACACCCTTAACAAGCTTAATAACTCAAGTCAATTAGGCTCCAAGGCTGAATTAGTCACTCAGAGTTTAATCTTAGTCATCATCACCTTTTTACAGGAACACTCGCTGCTTGCCGGATAAGAGGCGCCGATTACTCAGTGAGAAGACTGTAAAATAAACTCATTTTTTTAATTTTTTTTTTTAAGGTGTTCATCACACACATAACTTTAAATTATCTAAAAAGATTAAAAATATTCATATTAGTTGTAAGTTTACATACCCCATTATTCATGTGCTTACGTGTAGGTGCTAAAATCATCTTTTATCATGTTAGCAGGAGGACAGGTGTGGGACGAAAACTCATGCTAGAACTGTTATCATATTCCTTAACTCAAAGCTATTGTCAAAGCAATTCCTAGTTTTATACAGCCAAAAAAGATTAAAAATTTGAAATCCTCCATTTTCTCTCTTTTTTTTAATAGGTAGAAAGAATCAAAAATATTCTCACCCCCATACCTAAATTCAACATTGTCTTCAATGTTCCAGTAATAGGGCAGAGGGAGACATTACCTGATATTGACGCTTGATATGACCGGATAAATTGTAAGATTGGGAAAAATACCCTTAAATCTGCATGTTAGTAATTTATTAAAAAAAATTAATCTTCTACATGTTGGGTTGCCTCCCAAGAGGCATAAGTTTTATGTCTTCAGCCAAACAATTCTAATTCACTCATAATAGACAGGGGTCAGTCAAAAGTGTCTCCTCGACTTCTGGACTCAGATACTCAAGGTATGGTTTTAAATAATAGCCCATTGACTTAAACAAGACGTACCATCCTTGGTATTGCATATTACTACCGCACATGCAGATATACTTTCGCTATCGTGTATGGGCCAGTTCCAGTGAGATTTAAGTTTTCCAGAAAATAGATGTAATCAAGAATCATATAAAAAGAATTTTTTATTCTCCGGTGAAATTTCTTGGATTTGGTCTTCACCAAACATTTTTACTGGGAGTTCAATTCCCTAGATCCTTAAAGTTCCGTGGTGTTTGCGGTCCCAAGATACTAGTACTATTTGGGAAGCCGCTGTTCCAATCCAAAGCTTAAAAAACTTTTCTTCGGTTAGCTGTCAAGCGGAAGGTTATTGCAGCTAAACATTTGAAGAGAGGGGGATAAGTGCCATCCTTTAGCTTTGTGTTATATATAGACCTCTTCATGGCGTTCTACCGGCCTGCCTGAACTGGAAGCATTTTTAGACGGCTTGGACCAGAATTTTAGACCCTAGCCGGTTAGACCCGAGCTTGATATATGAGTCTGTTTGTTAAATCGGGCTGGGGTTGAATTTAGATTGGCCCGGTTCAAGCCCAGCCCGGCCCGATCCGAGCCCAGCCCAATCCACCCAAATCTTATATAATATATAATATATATTTATGTCTTAAGAATCCAATTTTTGTAACTAAAAGATATATATTAATAACTCTCTTCTACATGCTAGCACTTCTCATGAACAACCATAAAGACATATTCATGGTCTTATCAATGCCTTTCAAATATTTAATCTTTGATATTTTTTTCTTAAAATTAGAAAAAAAAAGGAAAAACTGAGGGCCAGCTTGAAATACGGCCCGAAGCCTGAGTAGCTACGGAGCTTATGCTTGAGAAGTTGGCCGAAGGCCGGCTTGGGCCGGGGCCCGAGCTTAACTAATTTTAATTGTTTTTATTGGGTTCCAGTCTCCTGTTGAATGGATCTAGTTCTATGCAGCAAGGTTTGCCCTGGTATCGAAGATGGTTCTGATGGCTTATTGGTATGGTACATGTTGGCATTATATATCTGTGTCTACCAATAAAGATGAGACAACTGTCATATCATGTGCTGATAGTACAGTATTAAGCAGTACAGATTGATAAAACAATTTCTATGTAATAACACCAGTGATCAGGTTTTCATTTAATTTGTAGATATCAACTTGTCAGAGCTGTGTGGGTGCACTTTATACAAGGAAAAAGAAAAAACATTGATCAATGGATGGCCAAGATTATTGATGTATGCTTGGGTCACTTAGAAATGGAAAACGGCGAGAAACCTCGGGCATGGATGATATGCTGCTTTTGGCAATTTGGTGTGGACGTTATAGAAATAAAGGAAAAAGGGAGGATACTCAGCTAGAAAGCTTCTTTCATGGATGTTCGAATTAATAAACAATGTTTTGAAAGGTTGGGTATGCGGGTGGCCAAGACACAACCTTGTAAGGCACATAAGTATACTAAATATTTAACAAAATAATATGAGTTATATATGATAATGATAGCAATATTAATAACAATAGCATCTAGCAATTAGTGTTTAATAATTGATACTTGATTCTTAGCGGCAACAATTATAACATGATTAACATATTGATATTGTTAATATACATATATATGACTCATTGAAACCGGTAAATCAACCATTTAGCTTGAACATGCCTTGTTTGCAAGGACCAGGTAAGAGGGATCATATGTAGCCACAAAATGCTAAAAAAGTCATGCATATAATTGCATAATGATAAATAAGTTGCACATTCGATCATACGATGCTAATCGTACTATGTCTGTTGTTGCTGGAAATTGGACCCGGGGGCCGCCGCGAAGCCGGGGAAGGAGGGGCTCCGCCGCAGGACGGTGGATGACTGTGCGCCGGCTACTGGCGTTCTCCTGTAGGGCGAAGCTCCGCCGCAGGAGCGGTGGTCGATGGCGTGCCGGCAGGTGGCGTCCTCCTGGGGGCGTAAGTCCTGCAAGAAAAACCGGTGGCCGGGCTCCCGGCGCCGGCCCTCCGATGCTTAAGTCAGAGGGGGCAGATATGTGGAGAGAGCAGGGAAGAGAGTATGTGTAGAAGACAGAGAGAATATTTGGGTAAGATCCAGAGGATCAGTTTCCTCAATTGTCTGTGTTGTTCACTTCTTTCCACCCGGTCTAGGAGGGTTCTCTCGGGCTTCGGGTTTTTTCTCCCTCCTTTTCTTTTCCCCCCAGGTTTCCTTTTATAGGAGGATTTTTGTTACCTGGGAGGTGACAGGAGGTTTGTCCTGTTTTGTAATAATTGGGCACGATTTGGCCCATTAATGGCGTGGTGGAAAATAAGGCCGAATCAGACCGGAACTAGGGAGTTGTCACGGTCGATCGGACCTGTTGGGGTGGTTGAACCGCCGGCCGTAGTGGGCCTGGGGTTCGTGGATGGTAAGTGCATTTATTACCGAATGAACCGGCGGTCAGGAAGAGCCATACGCTCTGACGGTTCAGTGATCCGGAGATCGTCTTGAGCCGTGTTCATTAAATGACTGAGTGCATCGGAGACTCGAGGGGGTCTCATGCATTAATGGCAGGTCGTGCCGAATACCTGCGGAGATCTTATGCCTTGATGGCCTGGAGATAGCGGCAGGTTGTAGTGGAGTTGTCAGGTCCCTCAGGCTTAGAGGGTTAGACGGAAGTTGAATATTTGGTCCAAGGCAATCGGCTCGGCAGGGGTGCCGAGCCGAGCTGGTCGCCCAATGGGGCGCCCTGTGTGGCGGTTGCTTCATAGTACTTCTGCTCGGCGCCCTTTGGGCGAGCGTCTTTACTTGTGCTCTTTGGTTGGTTTCCTGGTCGGCGCTCTTTAGGCAAGCGCTTTCTCTGGTCGGCGTTCTCTAGCCAGGCACCCTGCTGATCGGCACTCTTCGGTCGAGCGCCTTTCTGGCCGAGCATCCCTACTTGGTCATTTTGGTTGGGCGCCTCTTCTTGGCGCTCTCTCTGGTCGGTGCTCTCTAGCCGAGCACCCTGCTGGTCGGCACTCTTCGGTCGAGCGCCTTTCCGGTCGGCACTCTTTGGCCGAGCGCCTTTTCTGGCCGGCGCCCTTTGGCCGAGCGCCTCCGTGACGGTATGACTTGGGGTTTTTCCCCCAACACTACCCCCCGACTTCCGAGTTCCAGTTGGCTACCAGCTGGAGCGTGGGAAGTAGCTTTAGTTGGGTCATTACGGATTCCGAAAATCCTAATTTATTGCGCATTTTGAATTATCAAGCGCTTCGAGGTGTCTTTAATAGGCGGCGTCTCTTCCTTTCCGAAAAATCTCATTATTGGGACGCTTTTTGCGAAGCGTCCTCGCGTCGTGGGCTCATGATGGGGCCGCACGATCCGATGGGGCGCTTCGGCGTCCGAAGCGCTAGTCCTAATTAAATGCGTCGTTCTGTCTTTTGGACCGACACGCGTCGTCATCTAAACAGGATACAGCGTTTTTCTCGCTGATCCGGGCCGTTGGGGAGGTCTATTTAAACTCTCCCCTGGCCCTCTGTCCTCTTCCTATTGTTTTCTGCTTCCAGCTTTCTATTCTTCCAGTCTTCCTCAGACCGAAGTCCCTTCTTTCCGGCATCTTCCCCAGGTCCCCCCTCTTTTTTGATTTCTTTTCTCTTGCAATGGGTTCTCTTCCTAGTGAGGTTGAGTCTACCATGAGCGTCCTGGAGGTCGAAATGACCGAAGAGTGGTTCTTCCCTCTTCACGGGTTCCGTTTGGAGCCCGCCAGGCGAAGGGACCGGATAACCGATCCTCCGGTAGGCCGGATCGGAATGCATCTGGAATCGCTCTGGGCCGGCCTCCGATTTCCTCTCCACGGCTTCGTGAATGAGTTGCTAACGGGTGTGCCAGTGGTTCCGGCGCAACTCACTCCGAACGCCTGGAGGACGGTGGTCGGTTTTCTATCCCTGTGTTTACTGCAGGGGATTCCGACTTCTGTCAACGTCTTCCGGCGACTTTTTATTTTTAAGTCGAATCCGGGAGATGGAGAGTGGCTGTACATCTCCCTTCGGGTGGGTCGGCCACTTTTTCATGGTGCCCCCTCATCCATTCATGGCTGGAAGGAGAAATTCTTCTTCCTTGGTTCTGCACAGTCCTGGGGGTTTGACCCCCGGTGGGGACCGGCTCAGCTCAAGTCCATCAACAAACCCCCCAGACTTTCTCCGCGTGAGCAGGGGATCTTCGACGCCATCCGCAGCCTCGGGGACGGCATCTTACTGAACGGCCTCATATGTGAGGACGCTTTGGTAAACGTGGGCTTGAGCTCGGCGCATCCCCATGGTAAGAGTAATTTCAAGGTGTATTTATTTCCTTACTTTCTAATGTTCTAATCCTTTTTGCCTTTGCAGATATCGCAAAGATGGTGACGAAAAGCGAAGTCCTCTACGCCCGCTTCCAAAAGAGGGCAGCCGAGCTCTCGGGCGAGCCCACCGAGCCGAGGAAGAAACAGAAGGTCTCGGCGACCTCAGCGCCCCTGGCGGCAGCGGTGGCCGAGGCGGGTCCTTCTCGCCCCGCTCACTCCGAGGCGGGCCCTTCTCAGCCCGCGCGCCCCAAAGCTGGTCGAGGGAGGGCGCGGATTCCGGGCTCGGGCTCCAGAGGAGCCTCGGTGGCGCCCCCATGCCCCAGCGCCTTTAGCGCAGATTCCTGGTCGGCAGGACGCTTCAGTTGCCGACCAGGGGAGGAGTTCCGGGTCCCGTGCTCGCACGCCCCGCTATAGTTGTGCGGCGGTCAGATCGGCCGCTCGTGCGACCCCAGCCCCCAGCTCCGAGCCGGGGAGCAGTCAGGGAGCCTCGGGGTCGGCTCCGCCTAGGCCAGCCGATGTTGGCCTCTCGGGCCCATCGGGCTCGGTGGAACGGCGTGCCCCTTGCACCCACCTGGTCGGTGTTCGAGGGTGATTCAGCCCTCGAAAACCCTCGAGTAGCGCTTGAGATATTCCGGGTCGCGCTGCTCCCGGCCGACTGCGGCCGTGATGTAGTCCATGAGCTACAATGCTTTCATGGACTTTACCCGCTGCAAACGCCGTCCGGGTAAGTAAAATTCTCCACCTGTGTAATTTGTATAGATTTTCTACTAGTGGCGCCTTATGTTTTTCTTTTCGTCTCTTTTACAGCATTTGCACGAGATGGAGATGCTGATGCACCTAGTACAAGAGTACCGGGAGAAGGCCCGGAGGTGCCAGCGCGGGTATGACGAGGCCCAGACGAGGTACACGGCCGCCGAGGTGAAGTACCAGGCCTCCGAAGCGAAGTACCAGGCCTCTGAGGCCGAACGACAGGTGCTCCAAAAAGGTCGGAGCATCCGAGGGAAGAATTCGAGCTCTTACCGCTGAGCTCGATGAGGAAAAGGGCGCGCATGCGTTGGCGAGGTCCGAGCTGCGCGCTGCTGAGGCTCGATTGGCCGAGTCGAGCAGGCGCTGGCCTCCCGCGAGCAGGAGGTGGGGAATGCCCGTCTCCGACATTCAGAGCTCGAGCGGGAAATAAAAACCCTCGAGAAGAAGGCTACCTACACACGAGGCTCGGGAGCTCGAGGCTCGGGAGCAAGCTCAGAGCGCGGTGGCGCTCTTTCGCGAGTCGGAGGAGTTCCGCGACCTCCTGGAAGAGGAGGGCGTGAATGGGCTGATCCAGGGCTTCCGGGATTTCCGCAATCAATTGCGGTGGCTCCTCCCGGATTTTGACGTGAACTTGCTCCAACCGGGAGCAGGGTCGAAAGGCCGGATGCGGAGGCGGATGCTCCGGAGGCCGAGGCGACCGAAGCCGCCCCCGAGGCTACTCCCATCGCTGCCGAGGCCGAGGAGGTCCTGACTGCTGAGCCCGCTGCTCCCGACACTGCCGAAGCCGAAGTGGTCGGCTCGGGCCTTAGAGTGTAATTTTGTTTTGTTTTGTAAAGTCGGGATGGCCTCCCGTACTTGTAAGGGCCGAACCCGAATTTTGTACTTAGCCTACGGGCCTTTTTGAAATGGAATATACATTTTTTTTTTCTGGAAACTCGTCTATCGTAGTCCAAGTTTCTCTGCTCGGATCCTTTAGGTTCCGAGGATATGGGTTCTAGGGCCTGAGCTTTACCCCGCCACAGGGTTTGAGTTTGAGTTTGACTTGCCGGGCTCCATTGCTCGGTCCTTCAACCAGTGGTATAGCAACGCTTGTGCTTATACAAGGATTTGGGCTCGGAGAGTCTTTCCGAGCTCAGTCCAGAATTCGACCGAGCCCTAAGGCGGTCTCTAGGACTTATAAATTTTTGCGAGTTAGTGAACTTCGATCCTCGCGTTGCCGGGGCGGACCAGATTCGTTTCCAACGAATGGGTCGAATGCTCGTCAGCTCGTGACGGGAATTCACTGGACTTAGTATAATAATGTACTGGTGTCATGAGCATTCCTTCGCCGAGGCGATTGAAGACGCTCCTCTGCTCGGTGTCCGTTCTTTGAGGACATCGGCAGAGAAAAATCCAAGAACAGAATAGATAATGTAGAAACATTAAATAAATGGGTACCTTGTACCGTGTGGTGTCCTTGCGCCTAGGCGACTAAAGACGCTTCTCTGCTCGGACTCCATTCTTTGGGGACGTCGGCAGAGAAATCCAAAAATAGAATAGATAGAGACATTAACGTTAAGAATGGGTACCTTGTACCGTGTGCGTCCTGGCGCCGAGGCGACTAAAGACGCTTCTCTGCTCGGACTCCATTCTTTGGGGACGTCGGCAGAGAAATCCAAAAATAGAATAGATATAGAGACATTAATGTTAAGTAAATGGGTACCTTGTACCGTGTGCGTCCTGGCGCCGAGGCGACTAAAGACGCTTCTCCTGCTCGGGACTCTATTCTTTTGGGGACGTCGGCAGAGAAATCCAAAGATAGAATAGATATAGAGACATTAACGTTAAGTAAATGGGTACCTTGTACCGTTGTGCGTCCTGGCGCCTGAGGCGACTAAAGACGCTTCTCTGCTCGCGACTCCATTCTTTGGAGACGCCTGCAGAGAAATCCAAAAATAGAATAGACAATATAGACATTAATGTAGAGACATTAAGCAAATGGGTACCTGTACCGTGTGCGTCCTGGCGCCGAGGCGACTAAAGACGCTTCTCTGCTCGGACTCCATTCTTTGGGGACGTCGGCAGAGAAATCCGGCGATGGAGAACGAGCCGAGCTCGTTGGCTGAGCATGGTAGAGA